>NW_005434656.1:686175-695635 GCF_000315625.1 Guillardia theta CCMP2712
GGTTATCGATGAGGAGGGAGGAGGTTCGAATGACAAGAGCGCGCAGCTCGAGCTACTCGGGGGAATGGAAAGCCGGACGAAGGCACGGGAGAGGCATCGAAGTGTGCAGCCTGCTGATGAGCACGTAGCGCAAACGTTAGATGTTGCGGTTGTGAACTGCAGCCTCAGGTACACCGGAGACTTTCGGGAGGATAGAAGGAACGGGGAAGGGATCCTGGAGGAGCGAGGGAAGACTTTCCATGTGCGATACGATGAGGACGGTGAGCATCATTGTGACAGATGGACAATTATTGATCTTTTCTCCCTTTGCGCGGCTTGCAGGTGTTGAGGTCTGGAGGAAGCCGTTTGCGGCCTTGGAGCCGGTCTACCCTGGTAGGCAGCGAACTCGTCGCCCTCCCTTGTCTTGAGCGATGTGTTGACATGCCTTGAAAGACATGCTGTGGTTGCCGCCCGATCAGCCCAGGTTTACCCCCAAGAGAGTCGACTTCTCCGGCCTCCTTGACAGCCTGTGCTCCCCCCGAAATCGCTCGAGGGCGGCGGGTCATGTGCAAGCGATGGACAAGGATCAGCTGGACTTGTGCTCAGACCTTGACGGGAGTGTTGCAAACGGGCAATCGGACGGGCAGTCAATCGGTCCACTGGACCAGCTGTTATCTTTTACCAACAAGCCTCAAGAAGGAATCTCAGTCATACCCAACAGGGACACGCTCACTGAGTCGGAAATATCGATCAGGGACGGGACAAACCAGAACGCGGTCATCAAGGCTACTCTTGTCTTTGGCAAGTTCGATCAGATCTCGCAGAACTTTCCCAATTCTCGTAAGGTCGGAGAAACACACATCTTGCTCTCTTACTCCGCTTCCTTCTGAACCCCTACCCTCATAGTTTTTCACCCTAACATCTCGACGTTTATCCAGCCCTCAAACCAAGAGGTTCCTGTCATCATGGAGATGGACAAGAATTCCTGGATCAAGATACAGCGAGAGAACGGAAGTTTCTCTGACAGGCAACTCCATCAATCAACACAGCATGCGGCGTCTTTCCATCTCACCTGCTCTTGCAGGCAATCGAACACTGAGGGCAGCCTGAAGGGATCTCCACCCAGCGAGATCCAAGTGCCGCGACTCTCTACCTCCCCCATCTTCCCCCGAGTTCTGTATGTTGCTGACGCACACGCTCTGGGTGTTGTGACGCCCCTTGATAGGCAATGGCAAGAGACGGCAGAGTCAGAGTCGTCCTCCTCCACCCCGAAGCATCTCAAGCACATCTCTCTCAACCCTACCCCCAGCCCTCTCTGCTCCTCCCTGCTAGCGAGTATGGCCCTGATCCTTGCTGCTAGATCTGTCGCTGACGCTGCTGCAGAGTTTGAAGACTGCAGCCGTAGGAAGACGCCAATAAGGAGCTAACCGACTCCACGACATGCGTCACGGGTACTGCAGCTTTGCAACCGAACGGTGCCTGCAGCACCATTGCCACCGGTCTGTTTGTCGGCGAAGTCTTATCTACATGTTTCGAACTTTCGAATCTTCAAGTTCTCTTCCTCTTGCTCTGTTCATTCAAAAACTTGAATTGAACGAATGCCTCGCTATCATTGAACTGCCATGCGACTGCTGCTGCGAGCCTGACCCTGAAACCTAGCATGAAATGCTGCCCACCGTGCCAAGCCTTGTCTGCTTTGGTTGGTAGATCTCTTCAAAAACTTCGTCGTTCTGTTCTTCACGTATCGCTCTGAACCGTCCAATATTAGCTCTCAATTCTCTTTGTATGGTAGTTTCCGGAGATTTTCATCACTGCTCTACTTGTACTCTACTGAAGTATAGCTATCACTCTACTGCATCACTCCTCAACTTGTACTCTACTGAAGTATACCTACCACTCTACTGCATCACTCCTCTACGTGTACTCTAGACGGTGCCATGGGGCAATGTGTATGAGGCACAGGAGCGAGCCACAGAGGAACGAAGTACTCCCAAGCACACGATGAGTCAACCCGAATCATCTAGAAGATTTATCTAATGCGTCCGCAGGGTGACCAGGGCGTCTTATCAGCAGCAAAAAGGAAGCTCCGCTAAGACTAACGATTTCTCCTATCGTCGGTGTTCATGGAGAACAGGCTCAAGGTCTTTCAGAGATGTCAAGGATTACAAGCTGCATTCAAGAACAGTTTTCATCTCGCCCATGGATTCATTTGAAGAGCACAACTTGTTCATGCAGATTTCATTCCCCTCAAATCGCCTGCAGCAAGGAGACTTCCGAAACAAAACATGACAATGTATCTGAATTCTTTTCACTGTTTTATTTTTTGTTGAATTCGAACAAGAATAAGATATACATGTTGTCTCAACGGCGGCGTCTGCCTTTCTTGACCTGTTATGTGTCGGTTGTGGGGTTTCTGGAATAAGTAGATTGTGCAAAGACTGCTTCGGATCAAGTATCCTCCCGGGTGGAGTCGAGGAGGGTCGGAGAAAGCAGATTGCATCAAGCAAGGATGCCAATTCGTGTTTTATTGCAGTTTCATTTTTGCAAAATGGTTTGTAAGTTGAAATATAATACAGTTGATTTCGCAGCATGCTGCCGAGTTCAACAAAAACGTATCGGGCGCAAGCCCCTAACTATTTCCTTAAATCCTATTTGTACATTGAAACGATTTCCAGGATTGAAATAAAAAACAAAAGAAACCAAAACAGAAGAGTAGTCGCGCTACTCGCCTTTCTCAAGAAATGGATCGTGCACATACCAGTCCACCCATTCCAGATCCAGCCCGGAGAATGGATTGATTTCTGATTCGGGCTCAATCGGCTGATTGTCATTCAACTCCTCGAACAAATTGGAAGAGAAGTCGAGTATGTTAATCTGTTCAGATTGTGAGGCAGTGGAACTTGGTTGCGACTCGATTTGAGGCTGAACCGAGCATGCCTGTTCCTTTGGCTGAACTTTCTCTGCCTGGAGCGGTTCGTTGCTGGGCTCGCGCTTACGGATAACAAATCGAGGACGAGTGCGTGAATACGGCCACTTTGAAACTCCAACTCGCCGGCAAGCTTTCTTCAGGGATGTCAGAGAGATGCCCTGTTCGAAACAAATCAGCAAAATCTTTCGAAAGTGAGGTGATCAGTACCAGGAATTCAGCGGCCTCGATTTGTCTCAGATGAAAGAGACTCACAATGTCATTGTATGTGAGTGAGACTGCACTCATCATATTGTGCGAATCCGCCATGAGCTCGTAAGTAGAAGACATGAGATTTCAATCGAGTTTGCTGTTGTGCGCGAAAAGTGTTTGAAAAACAACGAAGGTTCTTGGACAGGTCGTCGATGATCAGAATTCAATTGTCTTTGCTCACGATGATCCGTTCACTGAGGTCGCTCCTTTCTTCACTCTCTCGTTGTCGTGCAGCTTCTTGCTCCCGTCTCCTTCCTCCTCCCTCTTCACATGCCCGACAACGTCCCCCCAACATACCCTTGAGTTAGAGCTACACACCTGACCACCCCTTTTGCCTTTCCGTCATCCGTCTGTACAATTACACTACCCCATCATTTGTCCACTCAATATGGGGTACTATCACCCATCCCCATGGACCCTACCCCACATATGGGTGTACGTGTGGGCGTATCTTCCTTCCCCTACATACCTGGGGTAGGGTGAGGTCATAGGGAGGTCCCTAAAGGTGACGTATTCGTGGATCCAGACGCTGGAGCAGCGAAACCACGTGGTTTCGCACTTTTACGATGAGCCTGCATCGAAGCGACGCGTGGATACGATATGACGAAAAAAAACGATCTTTTTTTGGTAGTGGCTGGTACATTAGGCCTGTCAATCACCCACAGATTTGTACGAATGTTACCACACAGCCTGTGTCATCAGTGTTGGCTGCATAAGGTGCAACTTGGGTCCTAGGAGGGCAACCCTGCTAGGACCCATTACGGTGCCGTGATTGTCAGCGCATGGGGGATGACCGACCGTACAAGACATGGCCCGGTGTTAGCATGGGGAACCCAACAGGTCTCATTTCATAGCCCAGGGGTCTGGCGAGGGCCGGGCCCGGAGGAGTCCGGAGCGAGGCTCGGGGCGGCGGGTAGCCCGGGCGACCGACCGAGGCTCAAGTTTGGGGGACAGCAGTCGGCAGGATTGGGGTTGGTTCTCGCTGTCTTTTCTCTTCTCGCGGACTGACGGGTCACCCCGGTGACTGTCGCACAAGCCAAACGAGAGTCACAATTCCGAGTCTATGGCCCGGGCTACTAGTGACTTGGCAAGTTGCAGGGGGCCGCCCGGCGCGGCCGGGCGCGGCCTGGCACAGTGACTGCTCTGAGTGCGCGGCGCGGCGGCGCGGCGGGCGTAGTAGAGTCCGAGTACTGAGTCCCTGGGCCGGCGAGTCACGGCCCGAATTTTCGCGGTCAGGGCCGCGGTGCGCAGCCTCGCCGGGACTCACAGAGTCATTCGGATCGCGCTCTCAGTGCCGCGCTAGCCGCTGAGCCTTCTGAGAGTCTGGCATCATGGCGCGGCACTGCGCAGCCGGACCTGAGCCGCCAATCAATTGCCAAGGTTTTCATGAAATGGCCAAAATCTGCTGACTAGCAGGCACGTGATGACCATGTGTAGCATGTTCAAGGGGATTCCTATCCTCATGAAGTCGATGTACTTGTACCCGCCTGGACCCCAGACCATCATCTGCCAAGGATGTTACTTCCGTTGTGAGATACATCTCACTCTGACAGATCAGAAGCAGACTCACATTTGTCTGATATCCGATCGGGGTGATGAAGCTGGAAGATGCTGCTGCCATGATCGTAAACATGTAGGGCTTGTAAGAGACTCCCAACTTGGCCGCCAGATCGATAACCAGGGGGAAGATGAGGCCGGCAGCCGCGTTGTTAGTTGTGATCTCCGTCATGACGGTGGTGATACCGTAGATCATGAACAGACTGCCCATGGGGTTGACCCCTGTGTTGCGAAGAGCAGATCCCAAGATATCTGCCAACCCCGAGGTAGTGATGGACCTGCTGATGCCCAGCATGGAGCCTATGAGGAGCATCAGGTCCCAGGAAACATACCCCACAGCCTTTTTAGCATCGATCCACCCTCCTGCTATGAGCACAGCGGCCGCTGTCATCGCTGACTTCACCATGTCAACTTTCCCGTTGCCCGCGACCACCCATGCCACCATCCCACAGAACACGAGGACAGGAAAGTAATCGTAAGCCTTTGGAGGCTTTGGCACGGCACCAAGAGCCGTGATCATGAGGAAATCGTCAGAGTCTGCCCATTTCTCTCCGAACTCAGCGTGCGCAAGCGCAAGGATCACGTCTCCAGCATGCAGCCTGCTGTGCGAGACTTCAATGGGCTTCACAAAATTGCCTCCATTCTCCTCGTCCAGCTGATCGTCGGGATCAAAGTTGGCCGCATCAAGAGGCAGGCTACACTCTCTCTCGTACTCGATTTCCCCGTACATTCGCCTCCGATTCTCAATGCTGTTCTTCCCTGCGTCTTGGGCCGGCTGAGGGTTTACAACAGTTGAAACAGGCTCACTGGACCTTCCTTTTTGCCTCAGAGCAAGCAAACTGCAGCCGTAAAACTGGCCGAAGCTCGATTGAGCCACAACGTCTCCAACAAAAGCGTTCTTGTTGCTCAACACGACCTCGAAGAATTGGATACCATCCTGAGCCAACTCTGGTACGTCGCTATTGAGAATGTTCAAGTTCTTTGCAGCTGCAGCTGAGTGCAGTGCCATCATTGTAGTGCGCCCTCCACTGAGAAAGAGAGTGTCTCCTACCTGTAGCAGCTCATGGGATGGCACAGGGTAGATGTCGACGTATCCCACACGCGCGTTCGCTCTTAGAGTTGGGGTGACCTCTACGTCTGCACCTAAGTTCGACTCTGATTTGATCTCATCAGAGTTGGTGAATGTGTTGCTCCCACTGCTGTCTACTGACTGTAGCTTCCTTCTGATCTTGATCAGAACGTCTCTATGAAGCCCCAGATCCGACAGCGCCTTGTCGATGGGTTGACCAATGTAGGCAAAGTTCTCGGGGAGGGTTACTTCAGTGATCAGTTCCTTGTTTTTGTCTTTCATGTACCGAAACATTCCGCCAGTTCTAGGAAGCAGCGCGGGTCCGACGAGCACGAGGTACAGGACTCCCATCACACCAGCTGGAAGGCCGATATAAGCCGTCTCGAAGAAGCTTGGAATGTAAAGCTTCGCGTCCTCAGCCAGCGCCACTACCACCAGGTTGGTGGAAGTCCCGATGATTGTCAGCAAACCACCCAGAATCGTGCTGAAACTCAAAGGGATCAGAAATAGCGATGGAGGAAATCCTCGCATGCGGGCCCAGTCTCTGGTGATCGGCGTCAGCAACGCGACTACTGGCGTGTTGTTCAAGAAAGCGGAGATCACGAAACATAGTGTACAGAGCCGAAACAATCCCGATCGAATACCTTTTGAAACAAAAAACTCAGCTTTCAATGCATAAATAGAAATCATTGCATAGAAGGTTCGAAAGCAACATCTCACCTGTCTTCATGCCAAAAACGTTGCGAGCGGCCCATGGCGCCAGCTGGGTGCGTTCGATTGCTTGTACAACCACGAACAAGACACCGATGGCAAGAACACCCGAGTTTGAAAATCCAGCCAGAGCTTCCTGTGTTGTGATGATGCCACTATTCCAGATGATGCACATACACATGAATGCTACTGTCTCTGGTGTCTTCACTCCCGAGACCAGGAGAACGAACAGGACAAAAATCATGACGGCAACAAACCACGGTTGCCACGAATTGACTGATGCCATGCTTGCCAGGTTGATCCAAGTATTCAGCAACAATCCGATATGAACCTAACTGCACTCGACTCCTCCGTTTCTCCACCTAGCTACTGCGTGCCGAACTACTCCTCAATGCTGTTCCCGACTCTTTGGTTGCAGTCGAGCTCCCTTGATCCTACTGATACATCGGCTGCTGCAGTCTATGCACTCACTTTGGAATTCATCGTGATCTGTTCATTCTCCATCCTACTTCTCCCCTCTCCGCTCCGCTGCTCTCCTCTCTCCGCTTGCCTGCGCCATCCTGCGCTCATCGTTGCCTCCCCGATGAGCCTTGTAGTCAATAATCTTGCCAGATCCTACAACACCCCACCCCTATTCCCCTGCATCACTTTCCGCTTTCAGACCCCCCACCTACAAGGAGATCCTACCAAGGAACTTGACTACTTGAACCATATTTGACTACAAATGCTCTACAGGTCTCACCCACCCAACCCCCAGTACCATATGTTTTAGAGTAACCCCCACCACACCACTCAACACCCACTACCCACCCTTTCCTCACAACTCCACGACATTTGCCCAACTCTCAGGGGTACCCAGCCCTTCATGCTTCCCTGGGAACCATCGCAGCTCCCCACAATACAAAAAGACACCTTACCCCTCCTTATCCCTGTCATAGTACCCCTAGTAGTCCCTTGCAATGCCTTTCTTTTTTCGAGACCACCCCCTGTCTCACTCTCATCAAGGACCCCTGCAATCCCCCATTTTCAACCCCCCCTTCATAACGGGTTTGGACGGGTACCTGTGAGGCTCAGGGGGGGCTTTGGTTTTCTCAATGGAGGCCGACCAAATTGAACGTTACAAACCGTTATTGCATGAAAAGGGCATGCTTCCGTTACTCAGTATCTGTGGTTCTAACGGTTTTATGGTGCAGGTACAGAGGTGAAGTTGTCTCACCATTTGTTATAAATATTTGAAATTTTACCCTGAATTTTCAAATTTACTCCAGATTGTCATATTGTTCCCCTACCCTACCCCCATCTGCCTGGTGAAAGAATAGCCTAGTGCCGTTTACAGTCCTTGGACCCCAGATATACATGTAAAGTACCCCACCGATGGTACACAGTACCTACCACCTCACCCAGCGGCCGCGCATAAAGCGCTCGTGATGGCAGGGGGCGCAGCTTGTGGAAAATGCAGAGCCGAGCGAGTATTCGAAGCGTTTCCGTGCTGTAACTTCGAAAGTCGATGCTATGATGCACAGGAAATGAGATTGTGTGTGAGATAGAGAGTGAGATATGATAGTTGAGGAGTCATGAGGAACCAGGAGTGGTCTCCAGATTGAAGTTTGTTCTGTACCTCGCAGCTATGAACCATGCCGCAAATACAACGGTGGTGCTAACTGCGTTGTTTCTGTTTTATGTCGTTGTCTGAGATATGTCAAAACCTAAATAGTCGGGAGAATTCTATCAGTGGGCAAAAATGTCGAATGCACTAAAGTATTACTACGACCTTTGTCGTTAACAACAAAGAAATCTTCAAATTGATGGTCAATTATCGCTCCAGTGCAAATCATGACGATTTCTGACACCATTCCTGCAGTTACGCGTCGTTGCCTCTTCCTGCCATCATGAGACCTGCTAGCGTCTTGACTCTGCTTCTCGGTTTCCTGGCAACAGCCACCTCGTTTACTCTTCCCGGCTTTACGCCATTACAGTATAGCAAGCCCTTTCCTTCATGCTTGACTGACAGACAGACGGTGAGGCCAGATAGACCAGCATTGTCCGCCTTGAGCATGGTGTTCCGAAGAAAGCCAGCAGGAAGAGGACAAGGCTATGCTGATGACAAACGATCGGGTCGTTTGGGCAAGATTGTTCTTACCGAGCTCGTTCAGATCCTGCGCAACCCTTTCTGCATCAAGGTGGCAGGAGGTGATGTTGACCTTGACATCGTGTCCATGGTCTCGGTGGTGGAAGTTGAGATGATGGGCGACAACACGATAGCAAAGGTGTTGGTGTCTACGATGGGAACGGATGCGGAGAAGAGGCAGGCGGTTAAGTGGCTGAATCAGAACAGCAAGGCGTTGAGGTTCTCACTCGCTCAGAGGATGAAGCACCACAAGAAAGTTCCCGAGCTCCGCTTCACTGCTGCAGCTCTCCCTGAGGCGATGTCGGTGATGTCGTTGCTCGATCAGATCCGCGAGGAGCGCGAGGCGAAGGAGGCGATGAGCAACCAGATGACTGCAGAGGATGAGGCAGTGATGGAGGTCTCAAAGGGGATGGAACGAGAGCTGCAGGGCATGGAGTCCGAGGATGACAAGGCGCTGTTCGCTGGTAGCCACTCTGTGTCGAACTGAAGGCAAGCCCTAATTTGTAGCTTAAATCTTGTAGATATGAGTAAATTGAGTGGAATGAACGAGACGGGAAGGGTATAGGCGAGCAGTCACGATTGTTTGCAGACAACCTTCAATTCTGATTCTCTGCATGCTCTGCACACAGCTCGCGCTCGATACCATTAGAAGATTTCCACAAAACGGGGACTCTCAGGATCTCTTTCCTCCTCTGAAAGGTCCAGCTGAGGCATTCCCTGTCATGAGTGTTATCGACTCTCCTTCAACCTCCCTCCCTCCTCCCTCCCTTCCTCCTTCCTCGTTTCCCTTCCCTTCCCTCCCTCCCTCCCTCCTCCTCCTCCCTCCTCCTCCTCCTCT
>NW_005434656.1:696644-705584 GCF_000315625.1 Guillardia theta CCMP2712
TTCGTCATCGTCCGAATTCCATCCAGGTCCTGCGATCCAACGGTGAGCCTGGAGTCAAGACGCAAGGCTCCTGCCTGTCGGCCATTCGTTGGGATCCTCGTAGACATTGTTGGTGTCAGGATTCCATACGCGCTGGAAAGGAGCTACTTCCGAATGCGGAGCAGTGTACAGGACGCTCTTTTCAGCACTCTAGTTGACCAGAAGATGTCAGGAGGGAGCAACGAGGCGACAGATCAGTGAGAGGAGGAGGAGGAGGAGAAGGATTCATCCCCACATGTTCTTGCTGATCTCCCACGTATGTACCTGATAATCTGTGAGAGATTGAAAGAGGACAAGGTAAGGAGGATAACCTCTTGGTTTGATTCTTCCAGCAGCTGGCTAGTGAGCTGAGTGCTCTGGTTCTCGTCTCCCCACAGCTGAGAAAGTTTCACTTCCTCGTCATACCATGATCTCCCTGACTCTCCTCTCCCCCTCACCCTCTGAGCCCCCTGTGCACCTTCTCCCCATTTCCTTCCTCCCACCTCCCTCCCTTCCTGTCTCCAATTTCTGCTCCCGTCACCTAAACCCTGACTCTGGCTTTCTCTCACCATCCCTTCCCATCCTGCTCCTCCCAGCATCTCCTACTTACCCGGCGCTTGAGCGTCAGAGATCGTCGGAAGTACTCGCGAGCTTTTTCCCATTGTGACATCGTCTTGTACACCTGACGGGGACCAAGAGTGAGGGAAATGGGGTAGGGACAGAGAGAAGACGAGTGCAGGAGGGCAACAGAGGAAGGAAACTAACAGTCAAACGTAACAAGAGAAAGTGAAGGGAAGAGATTGGAAGAAATCGACTGTGGTGCGTTGGAAATAGGCAGTCGTACACACATGCTTACCGTGCCAATGGCAAACGTCATGGCAGCCACTTCCTCGTCATCCTTTGAGAACTCTTCCCAGTAGCTCAGAGCTCTCTCGTAGTACTCTAGCGCCTGCGGGAGGACTTCAACTTCCTCCCCATCCCAGATACCATCATCTTCATCTTTTTTCCTCCTCTCCTTCCTCCTCTTCTTCCTCTTTCTCTCATAAACTCTCAAACAAATCAGCCCAAAAGCTTCAATCGCCACCACCGCCTCCTCTCTCCCACACTTCTACGTGGCTCACCCTGTCCATGTCGTAGTAAGAGTGGAATATGCTTCCTTTCCTCCACAGCGACATCTTCTCCTCTTGCCTCTTGGTCACCTCTGGATCCTCGTCAGCTTCACGCTCCTGCTTCTGCTCATCTCACGTCAGCGACAGCTCGCAAGCATATAACTCTTGACTGACCATCTTGTTCTGCATGCGCAGCAACGAGATCTCCTGATCAAACATTGTCGTCCCTTGCTCCTCTTCCGATTCTGACTCGCGCTCCAGCAACAATCCCGGCATGTCATTCCGCATAGCAAAGTAGGCGTCCCCCATCTCAATCCCCTCCACCCCTGGGTCCGTCACGTTAGAGGAGGGGACCCCTTCCCCTCCTACCGCGTTCTCCTCCTTGGCCTTCACCCGTTTCATCATCTTGAGCTTTTTCAGCGCCTCCTCGTCCACCTCAGGCGCATCGCTGACGGATTCGTAGTACACCTCGTCGTCCTTTCCAAAGCTCAAGTCCTCCTCCTCCTCCTCCTCCTCCTCCTCCCCCTCCTCATCTCCTCCATCCTCTGTTCTATTTTTTGGCGGTTTGGTGGTTTTCGCTGGCCCCACAAACTCATCTTGGGAGAAGTTCCTCTTCTTGAGATCCTCTATGACCTTGAGCATGAGCTCGCCCTCATGATCCAGATTCCCATCATCCTCGAACTCTCGATCCTCCTCCTCCTCCTCCTCCCCAGTGCTCACAGAGGACTTCAATGCGTCAGACTCCTCCCCCGCTCTCTTTCCTTCTCTCCAGGTCTTCCTGGGGTCCACCTCCTGCATCTTGCCTCCTCCTAGCTCAATGTACACTGACTCCTTCTGTGCCGTCTGATTCTTCCCCTTCTTCGGGACGATCTCGTCCACTGGCTCGTACTCAGAATCCACATCTCGAAAGCCACGGATCCTCTCCTGGATAAGGTCCTCCACCTGATCTTCATTCTCTATCTGTTCCTCGCTCTCAACTTTCTTCTCCTTGGCTATCTGCTCTGCCAAGTCCTCCTCCTCCTCCTCCTCCTCCTCCTCCTTCACCTCCTCCTTCCCTTCCTCATTGTCCTCATCGAGTTGCAGATCCCCCCACTGGGAAGAGTTGTCGTTCGACTTTCGGTCTGACGACGACTCAAGCTCATGCTCTTCCTCTAGCTCCGCAAAACCCTTCATCATCTCTGCCTCATCCTCCTGCCCTGCATTCAGCGATTTCTCCGTCAAGACCTCGTTGCTTGGGTTCTGCTCTCCTTCCGACGACAGCCCTTCCTTCTTCCAACCCTCTTCCAGCACCTTCTCCCAGTCCAGCTCCGAGTCCTCCGTCAGGTTTGCAGAGCCTCCTCGCAGCTGCAGCGGTCGGACGCCCCTCCTGGCCATGGCGGATGCACAAGAGCAAGGACTCATGGCCCGCGGCTCTGACAGCAGTGCTCCCGCTCTCAACGACTGGACTGGTGGATCGGCTCCTATGTTGTCGCCTTGCAGGAAGAGCACGAGGGCCAGCAGGACAAGGCTGCTGCAGACACGCATGCGGCGGCGCTCTCCTGACATGCTCATACCTGTGGTTAGCAATGTTGATGACTGGTAGGCTGGTCTCTGGACATGTCCTGCGAACCGGGCCTCCTTCGGCACAGACTCAGTGGAAAGGAGGGCGAATGCAGTCCGCCATGGCCGAACGTTTCTGTGCAGCATGTAAGAGCAGAGTCCTCAGTGTGAAGCAAGAAGATCTGGCAACATATCTTTCATGCTCCAATGAATGCGCAACTCTGTCGCTCCCTACCTTCCTCCGTCGCTCCCTCCCATCGTTCCTCTGCCTCCACCTCTGACTCCGTTTCTCTCTCTCCCTTCCTCTGCAACCCTATCTTCTCATCTTCGTAACATTCTTTCTCCCGCTTCAGGCGATCCCCCACCTCAGTTTCTGCCGCCTAACTTGGTTATGAGCGTGTCCTATCAGATTTACACCCGTCTCTGGATTAGGCATCTGCTTGAAGACTTCATCTCTTTCTCCTTGTTTCACATCTGCATCTTCCTTCTTTCCCTACCAAACTCTCTTCCCCTCCTTCCCCTCCTCCTCTTCATTAGCCGCATCCACCAGGATCATTTCTTCCGTGGGTGGGTCCAACAAAGGGGAGGGTACGGGTAGTTTGGAGTAGGGGTGATATCCGTCTCGAACTAGTATATTTGGTGGGTAGGGGTCATCTGTTGATGGGGTGAAGGACAGGGTTCCAGGTATTTGTAACTACCGCAACCTAACGATAAATAACGGATCATTGTGAGAGTAACCGTTTTATTTCCTGTTTTAGCAGAGCCCCACCCCCTGCCCTAGGTTTGATATCACCCCACCCATAACGTTTGAGTACCTTGGCTCTTCGTGGCTACCCCCTATTATTCAACCCTGAGGGTTTTTGTCCATGGGGGTAGGCAATCATTTTGCTGATGAGTTGGCTCACACAGTGTTCAAAACAATTTACTAAATTTCATAATAATACTACATAGGTTTCCAAAAATATCCCCTACAATCGCCAACTTTCGTATCGAAAGTCTTTGTACTACCCTACCTAGCCGATTCGAGATCTTATTTGGACTCCGGTCTTTTCTGTACCCAATGCACCCACCCACCCCCGTGTAGAAGGAACCTACCCACTGAAATCGCAATTCCGCAAAGGAACCATGTCCCTTGGCTAACGCCAGCTTCCCCACGACCATGCGCTGCGCATACTCCCTTCACTCAAGAACTTTTCTTTACCGCATATTCCCTTCACTCAAGAACTTTTCTTTACCGCATATTCCCTTCACTCAAGAACTTTTCTTTACCGCATATTCCCATCACTCAAGAACTTTTCTTTACCGCATATTCCCATCACTAAAGAACTTTTCTTTACCGCATATTCCCATCACTCAAGAACTTTTCATTACCTCTCCTCCGCATATTACCTTCACTTCCCATCCTTGCTTGACTCTTTTGGTTTCCATTTGCCTACTCCACCCGCTCTCGCGTCACCTGATCTCATTTCAACATTATGTTCATCAACCAACAAGAACAACAACAACAACAACAACAGCAACAACAACAACAACAACACCTTCTACTGCATCTGCATCTAACTGCAACTGCAGCTGCATCTGTTGGTTTATAACGGACTTCAACAAATGAACCATTACAACAAAATTTTCATCACAATCTTCATTCTTTTTCTGAACCTCAACATCATCATTATCCCATTTCCTGACTTCGTGCACAATCATTCCGTTTGATGCTGCTTTAATCATCATCGTTTTCATCCATATCATTTGGTTGTCGAATTTACAGATTGCTAAGAAAGCTTGAGAATTGCATAGGTGAAATGTTGCGGTGCCGGATAGAATCGAATTGCAATTCGTTCGAAAGGAGCCATGACTTCTCGAGTGTTGCTGCTTTAAATGAAAACGTCAGGGAGAACAGGAAACGTAGTAGGGCAGGAAATGCGTCGCTGGCTGTGCAAGGACTTTTGTTGAGCGAACACAGTACTGAGATGGATTTATACACATGCGATCACTAGCTAGGGAAGAAGAATAGTGCTCTTAGAAGAATAGTGCTTTACTCAATTGCTGCTTTCTATTTTACTTCTCCACCTGCTGCATGTCTATAGATGATACAAGAGTCAGCTTCGAGTCAAGGCGTCAGTGCTAGAAATTCATTTGACGTTGCAGTGTGCAATCGCTGCGAACTTTCTATCTTCTGACGGGTCTTGCTTGCAGTTCCGTTTCCTGATCGTATGAGAATGTTCTCGGAACTTCATGTAAGCTCTCGTCCCCTTGATGCAGCTTCGCCCATGTTCTTGGCTTACCCACGCTCTCATCCTCTCCTCCTCATCCTCTATCTTTCCTATATCCTCATCCTATATCCTCAATTCCTAGCCCTATGCTGCGTGTTCACTCTTTCCATGGATTGAAATATGGTGAACCTTACAGGACCTGAGCTACCAGAACAGCTGGAGCTGGTTCTTGAAGCCAAGAGCCCAGGCCAAGGAGAAGAAATTGTTGGAGAATTTTCACGCAGCTGGTTTTCCCCTTCCAAAGGGCTTCCAGGACAGCAAGGGAAAATGAACAAGGACATGGTGAACGTGGGAGGGCTTAGTGTTGGGGGTCGCTAGCACGTGCTCGGAACCATGTTATTCGTCGTGAAGGCGGCGGTCTCTTGCTGCATGCATCGTTGATGTGCGAGGCATGTGGGCATGCAAGCTTTCATTTCTTGCGGTGGAAGTGCGGAAAACAGATGTATGTCAGTAAACAAAGATTACATTGGAAGTCTAGTGGTTTTGCTCTAGCTGCATGCACGGATTGATAGGCCGCGCTTGTCCACGCCGATTTCTTCGAGCATGAAAACATGACTACACCTCAATCACTTTCGCAAAAGATTCCGCAGTACATTTTTCCTGCAACAAATGAGTTTTCTTCAACACTATCCACTTCGTAGCTTGTCAAATCATTTTTTCATCCTCCAGTGGAGACACGTTGATCAGGCACTTTGGCCCGGGGAAGAGGGTAATCTTCCAGGTGGGAACGATGGGCGGACAGTTCTCCGAGACCTCGAAGCGAAAGTTCTGCACCAGCAGCGCCAGCACAGCCATGAACTCTTTCTCTGCGAAGTTCCTCCCAATGCACTGCCGAGCTCCTGCCAGGAAGGGAATCCAAGAGAAGGGGTGCTTGTCGTCCTTGGTGGGAGACGCCTGGAGCCATCGCTCTGGCCAGAAGTCATCCGGACGATCCCAAAGCTCCAAGGAGCGTCCTAGGAGGAATGGGGAGACTACCATGATCGTACCCTTGTCAACTTGATTGCCTTGGATCACCTCGTCTTTGGTGGTCGTTCGGAAGGTGATGGGGGCAGGGGGGTAGAGTCGGAGGACCTCTTTCATGACCGCAAAGAGGTAGGGGAGGTGCTTGTCGCTGAGCTCATGCACAGCCGGGCACCGCCCTTGCAGCTTGCCCGACAGCTCCGCACGGAGCTTCTCCTGATTCTCCCGGTGGCCCGCCAAGAGGTAGATCGCCCAGGAGAGCGCGTTGCCAGTCGTCTCGTGCCCAGCAACCATGAAGGTCTGCACGTTAAAGATCAGTTCCTCCTCCGACAGCCTCCTGTCTGGGTCCTGGTTGTCCGTAGCATCGATCAGCAGCCCCAGAAGGTCCTTGCAGTTACCCCCTTGAGCCATCCGCTCCCTCACGATCTTCTTGACGGTGGACCGAAGGACTTTCTCAGCTTGTCGCTCCCGGTAGTAGCTGGGGAGGTCGAGCATGTACAGGAGAGGGTAAGTCCTGCAGAAGAACATCCACAGCGAGCTCCCAGCCGTCGGGGTCAACTCAAGATAAGCCTGCCGGAGCTCCGAGTTGTTTCCCTCGATAGCATTGAAGTCATAGCCGAAGGCCGCCAGCCCGATGATGTCCAGAGTGAGGCAGGACATCTCGGACTTGAGATCGATCTCGTGCACCTTGTTGCTCTGCAACGACACCTGCCGCTTCCACCTGCGGATGATGCGCTCCGTCGAGGAGGTGAAGATGGGATACAAGTTCTTGAGAGCGTCGAAGTGGAACGCCTCGCTGATGATCTTCCGATGCCTCACATGGTCATCGCCATCCACTGTCAGCAGACCATTCCCGACGATCTTGCGCAGTAGCCGGATCTCAGTCTGAGGCTTGTGAAAGTCGCGGGGGTTGGAGATGAGAACGCGCTTGAGAGATTCGACGTCGGTGATCACCAGCCTGTAGCTGATCCCGATCAGGCGATAGCAGAACACGCTGCCGTACTCCCTCGACCATCGTAGCAGCGTACCGCAGACATCATGGCGGGCCTCCGGCAGGCTGCCAAGAATCAAGCTCTTGCCCCTCGGCCCCTTGAACTTGCTCATGGTGCAGATCGTGCGGTACCATCTCCCTACTCGAAGGACGAACTTGATCGAAAGGAATGAGAGGAGCGCCCTCGTGCCATATCTGGTCAGCAGACGAGCCAAGCTCTGGTCCACGTGCTGAAGCATCGGGGCAGCCCTCAGTCGAGGAGTCGCTGCTACGAAAACGTCATACAGGGAAGCAGGCGGGGGGCGGTTAGAACAAGGTTCACTGCTTCCTACCACCAAACTACCAGTGCAGTTCCAGATCTATCCTCTCGGCACTATATTCACAGCATTTTTCACTCTGTGCTAAACACGTTTCCTCTCTAGTCATCCAACAAAGTGAAAAGCGTGTATGGAAGATTCCTTGCATTCCCGCCTCCCTGCCTTCTCCAGTACCGCATGCAATATCCAGGCGTTGCGTCCTCCTCCATGCATCGCACTCTGTCCTCCTTATCCCTCGTATACTCTCCCTGCAGTCCTCTCTTCGCTCTCCTCCTCCCCCCCACATCCGATAGATGCATTGCATATCCTTCCAGTTTGTCGAGGGCGTGACAGAGGCATGCCCTCTTCCCCGCTCTTTATTTACGTGTCGGGCGCAAAATCCAACCTGGCGCAACTCAGCGACGTAACGATGGCGCGGGCAGCAGCAGCGCGCATGGCAGTCTGCGTGACCTTCGCGTCCCTCCCCACAGGGATCTCATCCTTTCGTTCTCTGGCCTCCAGAAGGTTCTGGTCTCCCCGCCATGCCACGCTCCTGTCCTCCCTCTCTTCTTACCCATCTTTCCGTTCCTTCAGTACTGCTTTCTCGCTCGCCCCCGTACAAGCCAGCTTCCGTACCCTGCGATCTGCGTTCTATTGTCCTGACAGGACAGACAAGTCAGGTAGCAATCATTCATCAAGCTTCTTGCTTCGCAAACGTTCTTGTGATGATAGCTTTCAGTTGTATCCTGTGTGCCAAGTACGCAAAAGAGCAGCGCAGGTTCGGCTGCCTTCTTTCCCAGCAGTGTGGGAGGCTCACTTGGTACTAGCCCGCAATCTTGTCATGAGTGTACAGGCCTCAAAGCTGCAGGTTGAGCAGTTTCCTTGCTTGAACGACAACTACGGTACGTTCACTTGTGTAGAAGCTTGCTTGTATGTGAGATAGCGTTGCGACAGGCTATATTATCCACGACCCCTCGTCAGGAAAACTCCCTCAGACCTGATCATCTCTTGATGACATCTTGTGCAGGGCTCACAGCAGCCATCGATACGCCAGAGCTAAAGGTTGTCTTGATCGCTTGAAAAGTTCTCTCCCGTCTGACCTGATGCTGTATATAGCCGTACCTCCATGTCCTGGAAAGAAAGGGGTGGAAGCTTGACTACATATTGAACACGTAAGCCATCTCGTCCTCTCTCCGTTTGCATGCTCTCTGAACGGTTGACCCTGCTCGAATCGGCACCTCCTCAGGCACCATCATTTCGATCACGCAGGTTGCAACCTGGAACTGAAGAAGTCGACAGGGTGCAAGGCAAGTGAAGTATGAGGATGACTTGTAGGGGTGATTGACATACGAAATCAGATCGTTGGACCAAAAGGAGAGAAAGACAAGATTCCTGGTCCTCCGGCCTCCTTGCCTTGCACAAGATTCCGGCTCTAAAACCGTGTCACTCGACAGGAATCGACATCGCTGTTGACCAGGGTGACACATTCGATTTCGGAGCCAAGGTGATTGGTGAAGACCGACTGCTCTGACCTTGACTGTGCGTGGCCGCCGTAGAAAATTCATGTCCTGAATGTGGGGGGCCACACCCATGGGCACATAGCGTACTTCCTTCCGGAGGAGAAGTAAGTTGTGAATGTGCAGGCTGCACTGATTGTTTCTCTCGCTCGCTCGCTCGCTCGCTCGCTCCATCTCTCTCTCTCTCTCTCTCTCTCTCTCTCTCTCTCTCTCTCTCTCTCTCTCTCTCTCTCTCTCTCT
>NW_005434656.1:705684-708111 GCF_000315625.1 Guillardia theta CCMP2712
TCTGACGAGACAAGACTTATATGGATCAGTGTGTGCTGCTGGCGTGTTAAGTCGATAGCTGTAAGAACTGTACCCACAGTGACGCATCATCCGTTGTTAGGCTCCTAGAAAATATTATAACAACCCCTTAGTAGTAGGAAGCGAGAAAGACATGCATCGAGTATGTCGCTCGCTCGCTCGCTTAATCGCTCCATCTCTCTCTCTCTCTCTCTCTCTCTCTCTCTCTCTCTCTCTCTCTCTCTCTCTCTCTCTCTCTCTCTCTGGCCCTCCCTCCCCCCTCCCTCTATCTCTATCTCTATCTCTATATCTATCTATATCTATCTATCTCTATCTCTATCTTCCTCCTCCTCCCTCTCTCTCTCTCTCTCTCCAACACGTTGGTATGATTGTTTGCCTGACGTTGTTGTCTTCCTTGGATCAGCTGTGCGTTCGTTGGAGACTCCTTGTTCGCTCTCGGATGTGGCAGGCTCTTCGAAGGTACATTCCCGCAGGTGTTTCCTCCTTTTCTCTTACGCCAACAGCACTTGTGTGACAATGGCGTGTCAGATGTACGACTCCCTTCAACGCCTTGCAAGTCTACCCGATGACACGGTAATTGAGCGAAGGATGGACTTGCGTTTGAATACTTGTATCCTCTCAGGTCTTGTACTGTGCCCACGAGTACACCATGAGCAACGCGAAGTTTGCCTTATCAGTGGAGCCCGGCAACCCGATGCTGCAGAAGCGATTCGAGCAGGTTTGTCTCCTCGCTTTCTCCCCGTTGCAGCCTTCCCGGACTGCCCTCCTTGCTTCTTATAAGCTTCTTTCCAGATCAAAAAATTGAGGGAGGTCGGCAACCCCACGGTGCCTTCGCTCCTCTCAGAGGAAAAGGCTACCAATCCCTTCCTCAGAACGAGCAGCCCTGAGATACGAAATGTTGGAGTGGAGGTTGCGGAAGGCATGGGGCTGACTCTTGTGCTCGCAGTCATTAAAGCTGTCGCCTGACGCTAAGGACGTCGAAGTCTTCGCTGCCATTCGCAAGGCTAAGGACAACTTCTAATGTTGGTGTATCTGTGAAGTGAGGAGGTCGAAACTGGTCGGGATCCCCCGCTTTTATGCCGCACATTCATCAAAACAATCTCATTCAGATGCAAGCATCTCTGCATAGTCTTCGTAATACACCTTGTTCGTCTCCGGGTCAACGGCAGCTATTATCATCTCCTTGACCTGTCGAACGCGTCAACGGCGAGATGTCTGCCGGCTCTATGACTGGTTCTCACCTCCTCTTCTGAGAACTTCTCGCCATAGGACGTGATGAGCCGCTCGAGCTCGTCGGCTTCAAGGTACCCCTTCTTGTCGACGTCCAGCGCCTGAAACGCCATGAGGATTTCGTCCTCGGTGTTGCGCTTGTGACTCATGGCCTCCTCCGTAAGGAGCCGGACGGCGAGTGCCTCGAACTTGTCGAAGACGATGAATCCCGTCGGCTCCTCCTCCTCGATCTCGTGGATCCACCTCTGCAGCTGCTTCTCTGTGGGAAAGATGTTGAGGGAACGGATGATGGTCCCCACCTCGCGGACGTCGCATGCCCCCCTCCCCTCCCTGTCAAACACCTGTGACGAGTCACATACAGCAGCCAGCTCGACATTATGGCGGACAGGCACCTGGAATGATTCTTTGATCTTCTTTCTTAGTTCAGCATGCTCGTCTTCACCAGCGAACGCCATGGTGTTGTCCCAGCCTGCACTCCTTTCTACTTGCCTGCATGTGGAATTCTCAGAAGGATGCTCGAGACCATAATCGTTCTCTCCACTGGTCTCTTCATTCTTCATTGTCTTTTTCTCCCACGGATACTAAATTCAACCTTGTAATAATCCTTCTCGTCCTCGTCCCTGTCCTCCTCCTGCTCCCGCTCCTCCTCCTCGCCTTTCTCCTCCTCCTTGTGATCCCACTCCTGCTCCTGCTCCCCCTCCTGAACCTGCTCCTGCTCCTGCTCCTGCTCCTGCTCCTGCTCCCCCTCCTGAACCTGCTCCCCCTCCTCCCTCCTGCTCCTCCTCCTCTCCATCCACATCCTCCTCCTCCTCAACCACCACCACCACCACCTCATCATCATCATCATCATCATCATCATCAGTATCCTCCTCCTCCTCCTCCTTTTCCTCCTCCTCCTCCTCCTCCTCCTCCTCCTCCTCATCATCATCATCATCACCGCCGCACATCAGGCGTGTAGACGTGACCGCCTTTCCGTCGCAACATGTTGATCTCTGCTTTGAGTGCCTCCATCTCCCTCGCCTGCAGCTTCACCAGACTGACGAGCTGCCGCAACCAGTCAGTCTCGCCATCCCCCCCCCCGTAAAGTTGTTGTCTCACCTGTTCCCTCTCAGCTTTCACCTTCTCCTTTGAAGGTCCGACTTCTGCCACCATGCGAGACTGTGTGGAGTTGAGCTCCTT
>NW_005434656.1:708211-731246 GCF_000315625.1 Guillardia theta CCMP2712
TCAACTCACAATGATTCGGCACTCCTCCGAGGCAAAGTGGGTTAGCTGACTGAGTCACGAGGACAGTAGACTCAGTCACAGCCTCCGCTCGGAGTCAGACAGGCTGACTGGCTCGCCAGCCCGGCCGCCGCCGCCGCGGGGCGGCTTCCTGGCGTGACCGTGACCGCCGGTCACCGAGCGGCCTCGTGAGTTGCCGTACTACCCATAGCGTTGCCGTTCCGTATCCTTGTCGGATCAGTCAACCAGGGTGGTTCTCATAGTAGTTTTAGTCAAATTCAAGCGGCAAGAGAAAATTGACCTAAAAATGTTTGCTCCGTCAATTTATGTACCTTTTTCGTTGCCAGGGCTGCCGGGCCATCCAAGACAAGAAGGGCAATGTTGAGCAAAACCTTCCTCTATTTGATATGAATAGGCGTGTATAGTTGACTAAATAATCATGAGGAGGCTCGGGGTAGGTATTCAAAAGATTTGAATTATCATCGTCATAATCATCATCATCAGCATCGTGGTCATCATCATCATCATCATCATCATCATCATCATCATCATCATCATCATCATCATCATCATCATCATCATCATCATCATCATCATCATCATCATCATCATCATCATCATCATCATCATCATCATCATCATCATCATCATCATCATCATCATCATCATCATCATCATCATCTTGCTCCAAGTTCTTCTGCCACCATTCCCCACCCACACAGCAATCTCTTCCACCATCAACGGCTCTGGGGTGCCCTCATACCCTTTTATTCATCCCCCTCATTCCCTTTTGCTAATTTCGTCGCCATGTTTGCTGATATTCGCGAGTTTGTCGCCCTCGACCAGGTAGGGGAGGGGACGGGAGGAGGACGGAGAGTGGAGAATGATGATGACGATGCCGATGACGACGATGATGATGATGATGGTGATGGTGATGATGACAATGGTGGTGGTGGTGGTGGTGGTGGTGGTGGTGATCATATCAATGAGGAGGAGGAGGAGGAGGAGGAGGAGGAAGTGGTGGCGGTGATGGTGGTGGTAGTGATGGGTTTGAGATGGCGGTGCATATGATGGTGGCATTGATAGAGAAGAATGAGAAGAAGAGGAAGAGGAAGAGGAAGAGGAAGAGATGATTGAGGTGAGAGCGTGGAGAAACGGCGGAACAGAAGTAGGTCAGAAAGGGAGATAGGGACGATAGATCATGCAGATTGAACCCTGTTGAACTATGAGGTGAAAACACGACCTTCAATTTTATCTGATGTCTCTCCGATGCATATGTTTTCGGCTGTTGCACTGAGTGAATATCACCGATTGATTTGTCCTGGCGGGGTTAGTTTGATGATGTAGAAAATAGCGCAGAGAAGAGGAGAACGTGCGGCATGTGTTGAGTAGTGGGCTTGGTCATACTAATCGCCGTCTCCCTCATCCTTGCTTACTGCTCCTCCAGTATCGTGGAACTTTTGAGTTCCCCAAGATCAACGATTGCAGCACGCCTGGAGAGTGCCACAGCTCTTGGAAGGGTAGCATCCCTGCTTCTTTCTTCCTGCCGCTGAACATGTCGCTTGCTCTCAGAGGGACAGTACATCGACAACATGGCTTCGGTCACCACCAACTGGGACAACATCGGAACCGGAGCAGGGGAGGGCACTGACAACATCTACCTCCACTTTGACTCGTAAGATCCCTTGGCTCTAGGGAGCGGCAGACTGACGTTGCTGCCGCAGGATGGCTTCAGACTCTTGGAAGGCCGGGTCCGCTCCCAACCCCTCCGTTTTCTGGTAAACCCTGTCGGCGTCAAGCTCACGGGCTGGGAGCGAAGACGATGAGCAGAGGAGGTTGCAGAGAGACTGTAGGATGTCAGATGTTGGATAAATTCAAGTTTTCACTGTTGCAGCCAACCGAAAGTACACGAGACAGCCACTGACTTATCGCGATGGATGCAGATGAAATCAAAGGGTTTGTACAAACTTCTCCTACCGGTCACATTCCTCCTCCTCGCGCTCAAAAGGCATCAGCTCCATGATCGTGGAAGGATATTCGAGACGCTTCCCGTCTGAAGCTTTACCGAGCTGTGGTGGCAAGTCCATAGCTCTGGACATGCTGGACAGTGTGAACCTTGCCTTCGCTCTGAGCTGCGGCAGTCCTCTTCTCATACATCAACGAACCATCCTGCATGGCACCATGCAGCTCCTGCGAGAAGATCAACGACGGAAAGGGAAACATGGAAGGGAAGAGAGGAGGAGGGAAGATAGTAGGCAGAGGGGAGGGAGGGTTGAATGGCTGCACGCACCTGGATCGATCGCATGCCTACATCCTGCAGGGCCTGTCGGAGACACATGTGCAAATGGGGAAGGTACATGTGCAACGACCCCTTGTCGGCAACGAAGCCAGACACACCCTGCTCCACCTGGATCCCGGACTTGCTGTTCATCAAGTAGCGTGTGCTGCTACCCTTCTCCATGGCCTCCTTGGAGCCCATCCCTCTGTACTTCTTCATGCGCACGCCATCGCGGTAGAACCATTCGCCAGGAGCTTCATGGGTGCCTGCCAACATGCTTCCCATCATCACACAGCTTGCTCCGAGCGAGAGCGCCTTCATAATATGCCCGGGGGAACGGATGCCTCCGTCGGCGATGATGGGGATGTCAAACCTTCTAGCGAACCTCGCGACTTGATAGATGGACACAGCCTGAGGTCTCCCGCACGCCATCACCTCTTGAGTCGTGCAGATGCTTCCAACACCCATTCCAACTCTAAGAGCATCACAACCAGCTTGGATCAGGTGCGCTGCCTGACGACTAGTAACCACATTCCCAGCAATCACTTCGATGTGAGGATAGTTTTGCTTGATGTGACGGACCATGTCAGCTTGGTAGGTTGAATCTCCCTGGGCTGAATCAATAAGGATGATGTCGACATGCTCCTTGGCAAGCTGGGCAAGACGGTCGTAGTCAGACTGACGCGTCCCGATAGCTGCTCCGCAAAGAAGCTGCTTCGAGGTTTTGTCCACGGAGCAGTTGGGGTAATCACGATTCTTGAGCAAGTCAGTCCTCGAGATGAGAGCCACGAGCTCTCCGTTTCCATTCACGATAGGAAGCTTTCCCTTCTTGCTCCCCTTCATGATGTCGTTGGCCTGGGAAAGGGTGCAGCCTTCCTTGGCAACGATCAAGTCCCTGCTCATGACGTCTTGCACCGACAGGTCATCGTCGCCGACGAAGTCGATGTCACGGGTGCAGACCATTCCCACTAGCTTTCCTCCGATCTTGCCCGTCTCAGTGATTGGAATTCCACTGAACCCCTTCTCCACCTTGATCCTTCTCACGTCCTTCACCTTGGCGTCCAGCCCGAGGGTGATGGGGTCGGTGATGAAACCGTTTTTGTAGCGCTTGACCTGCCGCACCATCTGGACTTGCTCCTCGACCGTGCAGTTATAGTGGATGATACCGATCCCTCCCTGCAGAGCCATCGCCACAGCAAGGTTCGCCTCTGACACCGTATCCATGGGGGAAGACACAAATGGGCACTTGAGGCGAATGTTCTTGGTGACCCTCGTGGTGGTCGACACTTCCTGCACACCATCATCAGCCACTCGCCCCTACTCGTCCCTCGCTTGCTGACCTGCGGAGAGAAATAGATGTGACCAGGGAGCAACAGAAAGTCGTCGTAGGTCAGCCCGGGCTGTTCCTTAACCAAGTCCTCGACGTTAAATCCGTCCCTTCCTGAATCCTCGCCGTCAGCCAATCCATGCCTGCGACTAGCTTCGAACAAGCTCACCATGCTCCTTGAGAGCCGCCTCGAGTTCTGCATTCAGTGTTGGCCTGCGCGGCTCCAGTAAGTTCTTGCTCGATTGTTGCAGGTGCAACTAACTTGTTCTCCTTGTACCCCACGCAGCTCGAGCCCAGCTCAGGGGAGAAGGGAACCTGGCATGATCGTCAGGTCGCAGCTTTGGCAGTGATCTGCTTGACATCTCACCTGCCCAAAGTGACTGTCCATGGAAGGACTGAAATCAGAGTTCGGACCCTGCTGCAAAGGAGCATAAGTGGGAGCGATCGGGGAAGGAGAGCATACCTGGCCGCAACAAGACATGAAGGTGATGGAGTGTGTAGGTAGGAGAGGTGATACAAGTCTAGCGCAACGGAAGCAAGAAGAGGCAGAGGGGGCGGTAGCGAGGTTGCAACGAAGGGATGTGGAAGGGAGGAGGAGGGGCGGGAATGGGGGGGAAGTAGCTCGAGCCGCAAGAAATCATGCTTGGGGTAGGGGTAGGGGTAGTTGGCATGAACTTCAGGGTAGGGGTAGGGTAGGTTATATTAAGGCAGGGTAGCGATAGTGGAATGGGTAGGGTACTGGATGCGGGCATTAATACCCCCTCCATGATCGGCTAATTGGTGGGTACGAAGTTGTACCCCTCCCGAATCATCTCAGCAGCAATGTAGATCGGACCACCCCACCCGTTGACAAGGAAAACCATTCAGTACCCCAAAAAGGACTGTAAAATTACCCCCACCCATGCGACCCTTTCTCGGTACCCCACCCTGTAAAGAGAACATGGAGAAAATTTCATCACCACCCCACCTTGCGTAGAGCCCTGTCGACCTGACTACCCGATAGCCGTAACCACCCCACCCTGTGGTTCCGCACGTGCGGTCTTCTGGGGGCCGGGACTTATAATCTGCCTTGACTTGTAAAAATCTTAATAGCTGTTTTTATCAAGTTGCATATTACATAGAGTACACTTTTTCAGCAAAATGGTTTTATTGAATACTTTACTTCGTAATATAAAATAATATAATATTTTTATAAAGTACCATATCTTAAAACTAGTTAATACAAATTCCAAAATACGTACCATGATCGAAATGCTTTTAAAAATACTTTTGAAATATCCGTAGTGGTTTTGTACCAGAGGATCCAACAGTACAGCATGCATTGCTTTATGGAGGAATGCACGACCGCACCTGCACTGCTCAGCCAGCCATCCTCCCTCTCCCCTCCCCCTCCCTCCGCGTTCCCATTCTCCTTGCAACGCTCCTCTCTCTCGTGCCAACTGCCCGTGTCTTGCTCACCCATTCTCCGTTTCCACACAACCTCCTCGCTGCCCTGCCTGCCCTGCCCCGCCCTGCCCTGCCCCAGTAGTCGCCCCACCTTGAGGGAACCTGCCTTTTATCCTTGCAGTCATAACCTTCATGTTGCCCTCTTGCTTCTGACTTTCTGTTGTACAATGATATGTAAACCTCTGGTCCCATATTGAGATTCTTCTGGTATACGCTGTGCCGATTCCCGAGGCCGATGTTCTTTTTTCGTAGCGTTCATGGCTTTTGTATTCTTGCATCCCTGTGCGCCGAATCAAGGCTACCAGTACGTGTGCAAATATTGAGATAACCAAGACCTTGAATCTACATCATCACAGAGTGTTCTTTGCACAGACTTGTTTTGATCCAGGGGTGACGTTTTCATCGCAACTTTTCTTCCAGTGCTCAATCTTCGACCTCTTAGTCCCCCCAATCACCTGATTTCGTTGATAACATTTATTCTTCCACAACCAACATGTCTTTGCGCTGATGTCTTTGAATCATTTTCATCTCTTTACTTGGAGTCCGCTCGTACTTCCTGCTATGGTCGATGCGTCCCTTTCGTTCTCCTCACCATTTCCATTTCCTCATATCCTCGTGACCTCCTTCACCTCAACCCCATCCGTGTAACTATGTAAATGCCCAATCGTGCTTCATTGTAGCTGATAGCGCTTCCTGGTTCGCAGAGAGAGAAGCTGTAGAGGATGGGGCCCAGCAACAAGGTAGCGATCCTGGATGCGGGAGCGCAGTACGGAAAGCTCATCGACAGGAGGATCAGAGAGCTCAAGGTAGAGTCTCATGTCGTCCCGTTGGACTCGAAGCCCGAGGACCTGCAAGGGAAGTACGACGCCATCGTCATCAGCGGCGGGCCGGGCTCCTGCTACGCCCCTGACGCGCCCAAGTTCCATCCCGAGGTCCTTGAAATGGGGCTGCCGATCCTTGGGGTGTGCTATGGTTACCAGCTGCTTAACTATGTGAAGGGAGGAAAGGTAGAAAAATCGAGCAAGAGGGAGGATCTGCAGGAGACGGTTGACATCGACACGTCCTCTCCTCTGTTCCAGGGGCTCACGAGCAAGGAAAAGACCCTCCTGACCCACGGCGACGCGGTCGTGGAGGTCGCTCCGGACTTCAGGCCGGTCGCCTGGTCGAAGGGGCTGGTGATTGCGATCGAGAACCAGGGAAAGAAGATGTTCGGCACTCAGTTTCATCCCGAGGTGGACCTGACGGAGAACGGCGTCGCGATCTTCAAGCACTTCCTGTTTGACATCGCCAAGATGTCGCCCGACTACACGCCCGAGAGCAGGCACGAGGCCGCCATCGCTGAGATCCGCTCCATCGTCGGGACGAAGGAGATCCTGGTGCTGGTGTCTGGCGGGGTTGACTCCTCCGTGTGCGCTGCTCTCTGCCGGGAGGCCGTGGGGCCAGAGAAGGTTCATGCAGTACACATTGACCATGGCTTCATGCGTAAGAACGAGAGCGAGACTGTTCAAGTATGTCACCTCCATCCAATCTCTCTTTGTTGTTTTCCTTCTCAAACTTCTGTTATCCCGCCGTTTGCATTCACTGCTTCGACTCCCTGCTCCTTCGTTGGCTCCATCCTCACCCTCCTTGCAGGTAGCCCTCGGAAAGGTCGGGATCAATCTCCACATGGTCCACTGCGCCGATGACTTTGCCAAGGCGCGGACCATGGCGAAGGGAGTGGAGGTGGGACCACTGGAGGAGACTGTAGCGCCGGAGCACAAGAGGATGATCATCGGGGACACGTTCATGCGAGTGACCGAGCAGGCGGTCAGAAAGCTAGGGATCAACGCGGACAATGTCTATCTTGCTCAGGGGACTCTGCGCCCTGACCTGATCGAGAGCGGCTCTCATCTTGCGAGCTCCAAGGCCGACGTGATCAAGACGCATCACAACGACACGGCCCTGGTCCGCGAGCTCCGCGCCCAGGGCAAGATCGTCGAGCCCCTCAGAGATTTCCACAAGGATGAAGTTCGCGCCCTCGGGACTGAGCTGGGACTCCCCAAGCACCTGGTCTGGCGTCAGCCCTTCCCTGGCCCCGGACTGGCGATCCGCTGCCTGTGCTCCGACGGCAGCTGCCCGCCGCTGCTGTCCAAGGAGGACATGCACAAGGTTGAGCAGCTGGCGGCCCAGTACACCAAGGGGAAGCTTTCCGTCTGCCAGCTGCCTGTGCTGACTGTGGGAGTACAAGGAGACTGTCGCTCCTACAAGTCGGCTGTGGCCCTGAGCCTTCCTGGCGAGCCCAAGAGCAGCGACATTGACTGGGAGCAGCTCTTCCACATCGCTCGCAACGTGCCCTCCGAGGTGATGTCCGTCAGCCGGACCTGCTTCATGTGGGGCCCGCCATGCACCAACGACAGCGAGGGCCTGCTGGACGTCACGCCCACCTACTGCACTCAGGACGTGATGGAGCAGCTGCGGGAGGCGGACAGTGTCGTGACGGAGGCCATGCTGGAGTCTGACCTGGTCCACACCCTCAGCCAGGTCCCTGTCGTCATCTTCCCCGCTTCCTTCGGGACCAAAGGCAACAGAAGCATCGCCATCCGCCCCTTCATCACCCGCGATTTCATGACTGGGAAACCAGCCGTTCCTGTATGTTGCCCCTCCTTCCCTCCTCGTCTCTCCCTCGCTCTTGCTTCCCAAACCCCTTCCCCCTCCTGCTTCCTCGCGCTTCTGCTTACTAACGGCATCCTGCAGGGGCAAGAGCTCCCCTTCGAAGTGCTGGACAGCATCATCGCCAAGATCAGGCAGGTGAAGGGCATCTCGCGCGTCGTCTACGACCTCACGGCAAAACCTCCTGGAACCACCGAGTGGGAGTAGCGAAATCAAACGACAAAAAGCTGCTCGATGCCTCGGAGACTGTTTCAACAGCCCCTGCCCTCACCCTCACCCTCACCCTCACCCTCACCCTCACCCTCACCCTCACCCTCACCCTCACCCTCACCCTCACCCTCACCCTCACCCTTTCCCTCACCCTCACCCTCCGACACTGAGTCAGGCTGAGACTCCGGCGAGTCTGAGAGCAAGAGCTACTACTTCGTGACGGTTCGTTGAAGGTCGGGCGAGTCTCCGAGGCCGAGCGGCCCACTGAGGCTGGCAGACACTGCCGTGACTCAGTGACCCGGTGACCGAACGGCCCGGCGCCGGCCGCCCCCGGGGGGTCCTGACGGAGCACAAGTTTGTTGGACTTGTACTATGCCAAAGTCACGCAGATATCACATCGACCTTAGTTGTAACAAGACAGTTTTTGCTCACTGAGACCGAGTTTAATGCACACAAAACCAGAATTGAGGAGCACATGAGAGATAGACTGTGGCAAGACGGCTAGGAAAGCCCCCTCTTCGTCTCTGCACTACATTGCCGGCAGTCTTGAAAACACTGACACGTAAGTCTTGGTTTACAGGAGAGTTTTTGTTAACTCGGCGCTATCTGACTGGCACGGCTGGCCGCATATCGGATCCATCAAGTCCGGGTACTTCCGAGCCCACGCCTGCTGAGTAGGCGCCCCCTGAATGGGCCGAGAGTCGGATTTAATTCAGGGTGTAGGGACCCCGCATCGCTGTTATGAATGAAGTTCCGAAGTTCCGGGATTGTTTCTTACGGTAGTAGCGTTTTTTATTACGCCGGGTACTGCCCCGGTACCGTGACTAGTATGATACGACTCTTATACTTGCCCTCAGAGTCTCGCAAAAGCTCCCGGGCGGCCCGGCCCGGGCCGGGAATCAATGGTCACGAGTGGGGATGAGGGAGGTCGCCAGGATATCGCTGATTTCTTGCGATCTATTTCGGGAAGCCACCAGGCCATGGACCGCTTGCAGAGTGCGTTCGGTAAGTGAGACTGAGGAGAAGAGGACGCGGCTGGGAAGGTGGCAGGGCACGAGCATGTAGCGATGAAGGGAGCTGGACATTAATACTATGCTGGGAATATGTTTGGCATGGAACTTCGGAAAGGGAGGGACCAGACCAAGTGGGGCAGAAGTAATGGGTGAAGGAGCAAGGGAGCTGTCATGGGGAATGTGCGAAGATCGAACTCGGCAACTTTTAGTTGTTTGTATTGAAAGACTCGACCGTCAGAAGCGGTTCAAGATATAGTGCCAGGAGGAGGAACGAGGCGACTAGTTTTGAGATACATCCGATGACTGACAAAGCAAGGAATACTAGATGCTATGGGTTGAGATTTTGAAACGTGTGAGATGAGATAGTGTCACACGATTTGAGAGCGTCGCGTGTGTCGTGCCTGGCAAACTTGAAGGGGTCGGGTATGCAGGTTGAACTGACGTCTGCACCTCGCAGGGAAGATCCCTATATATTGCTTCCTTGCGGAATGCGTGGGCGTTGCTCTCTTTGCCTTCTTCGGAGGAGGATGTAGTGCGAACTCCGTCAACTCAGGCACGTGCTGCCGGCATGTTCCCTGCTGCCCCTGACATTGGCTTCATCGCAGGATTGCCAACAGCCGCGCTCGGCAACGGCTTCTGCCTCGGCATCCTCATCTACGCCACCGCAGGAATCTCTGGAGGACACTTGAATCCAGCTGTGTCTACCGCATTCCTGATGACGAACAGGCATGCATCGATCATGATGGTCCTCCTCTCGTCTGACTTGTTGTCCAGACTGGGAAAGCAACGATACCTCCTGTACATCACTGCACAGGTGAGAAGTCGAGCTGGTTCCTGACCCTCGGAAAGCTCTCTGACTGTCTTTCGAAAGCTCCTGGGTGCTGTCTTGGGTGCATTCTTGCTTAGGATCGCGCTGCCCCCCGAGTTCCTGTCGACTCCCTTCACCACGTCTGGAAGCTTGACCACGGCGTTCCCAACTCAGGTGACAGCAAGGAGGAAGAGTGCGACGAGCTGACGCTGTGGTCAGGTCTTCTTGCTCGAGTTCATCTGCTCCTTCCTCCTTGTGTACACTGTGTTCGCTTGCGCTGTCGACAAGCATGGCTCCGCCATGGTGACCTCCTTCCCTTGAATGGTATGGCGGCTGACAGCACGGCAGAACGCTGCTCCTCTTGCCATCGGCCTCTCCTGCGCTGCAGGCATCTTTGCTGAGGTGATGACAAGGACTCGTTGAGATGAAGTGATGAGGAACACAGGGCCCATACACTGGAGGCTCCATGAACCCCGCCCGCATGATCGGAGCAGCCGTCGTCTTCTGGGACTTCACGCACATGATCCTTTATGTCGTCTCTTCCATTGGTGAGCATATTCGTTCAACACCCTCCACATCCTGACCAAGAGAGCAGCTGGCGGCGCCTGCGCTGGAGTCGTGTACAATAGTCTCTATCTGGAGGATCAGGTTTGCTAGCTGCGGGACGAGGCGGAGAAAGTCTGACCATGCTGCCAGCCTGCAGAGCCTGAGGACAGGGACGAGGAAGAAGAGCTCTTCGAGCCCTCCAAGTGAAGCTCGTGGGGGCCTTGGAGGATCTCCTTCCGATAGCTCCATCAGTGTAGAGAAGATCATTTGCAATGAAATGTGTTGAACTGTTGATCGGCAGTAATGTATGGGTTGTTGTCCTATCTCAGTCGTCCGAGTCTGAGTTCACGCTGTCCCAGTTGGCCTGTGAGGGTGACGGGAGTGAGTAGGTGAAGTTCCACGAGGAGGAGAAGCCTTACAGCAGCGTTGCGGTTGGAAGCAGACAACCTTGCTGAGGAGGACTCCGAGTGAAAGCTGCGGTGGGTGGAGACTGGCGTCAAATCACGGCGCTTTAGGATTCCCTGGGAGTGAAGTCAGGACGAGCTGGCAAGGGACGGGGAGAAGAGCATCAAGGGACCTGCTGGCTTTTTCTGGCTTCTCCTGCCCTGTGGGGACCAGGGCTTTCTTGCCTGATCTCTGTCAACTCCTCGCTGTCTTGAACATCTTGGTTGAAGATGTCCCATGGCTTGCTCAACTGCAGACCAGCTGTTAGCAGAGTCACTTCCTAGCAAGCTACAAGTGCCTCGAAGAGCGAGGAGCGAATGTCCATGGCAGGTTGACGGAAGTTGAAGGTGGGAAGTTGCAGAGACAAACCGAGCGAGGAGAGGGGAATCCCAAGAAAGTTTTCGGGCTGATCGTCCGGCTTCCACGAGTCGTGTGGCAAGCCGTCGTCTTCACACGGTGCGCGAGGCTCCATGGTGTTGTCTTCCAGGTCATTGCTGAAGACCCGCAGCTGGTTCCGTTCGGAGAAGCAAACCTTGTCCTTCTCCCGCGGGGATGTGAACTTTGCTTTCTCGCTCCTCTCCTTCATCAGGCACTCCAACTGGTACAGCCGAGCGTTGAGAGAGCTGTTCTCCTCCGACAGGGTCCTGTAGAGGGCCTGCTGAGCGAGCAGGGACCGCAAGATCTCTGCCTCCTCGTCCAGCGGGTGATGGGCCTTGGGCTTGAGGAAAGCCTGAAACCTGTCGATCTGCGACTGGTTGTCAAGTTTGCTCACGAGGTCTCGGAACGTGAAGCCGTCGGAGTCTTCTGCCTCGAACAAGTTGAGGATGTCAAACAAGTCCTGCAAACGAGCCCCCTTGCTCCTCCTCGCCCGAAACGACGACCAGAAGTGCTTGAAGATGCGGCGGATCTGGTCGATGAGGGACTCGGGGTCCAGCAGGGCCTTGAGGGACCTGGTGTAGGTGTCGACGAGGATAGCAAGGAGGACGTTGATCAGGACCATGGCGACGAGGAAGTCGAAGGAGATGAAGAAGAAGGGACCGAACCATGGACTGAGCTGCTGGATCTTGTCGCTGTCATAGTTCCCTGCAGGGCATCGTAAGAGATGTGAGCAAAGGGAAGAGGAGGAGGAGAAGAAGAAGAAAGAGAAGGAGGGGGAAAAGGAGGAGGAGGAGAGGGAGGAGGAGGAGTCAGTCAATTATAGTACAATTTGAACACAGGAAGCACGACGACAAGACAAGGGAGGAGAAGGTGGAGGCAGGAAGACAAGCACAACGAGAACGAGAAAACTTAGAAAAGAGGTCGAGTGGAGAACCTTGCATCATCTCGAACTGAGCTTGAGCTGCTCTCGTCAGGCTGCCATACTCGTACATGGAGGTCCCAAAGAGCATGTAGCCAATGAAAGAATACCCGATGAAGACAAAGAAGAACTGCATAACAAGCACATGCATCAACAGAGTTCCACCGTGCAATCAATGAATTTACATACCACCAGAATGAAATGGTACAGGTTCACCCAGCTGTTCTTGATCGTGTCCGCCATGATCTTCATCCTGTCTTGAAAGTCGTAGTACTTGAAGATCACAAACAGGCAGATGAGCCCGTTGATGCCGTTGACGCTCGTCTGCTGCGACTGCAGCGTGTGGAGCCTCTCCAGCTGCTCCGGATAGTCGGGCGAGGGGAGGGGAGTGGGGCTGCTGTATGCCTGATACACGTAGATGCCGCGGAGACAGAGGCTGTAGGTGAAGAGAACGGCGTTGAGGAGGTCGAGGTAGTTCCAGATATGCGTGAGCCATGCCATCAGGGCCATCTTCCTTGCTGACGTGTAGGCGCTGTACAAGATGTTGCCCAGGTCGAAGCCGACGAGGAAGACGAAGAAGAGCTCGAGAACCAGGAGAAGTTTCCCCTCGTTGCGTGCGTAGGGCTCCGAGTTCACGCACTGCACGAAGAGACTGTGCGGCTGAACAAGAGAGGATGCATGGCAGGAGGAGGAGGAGGAGGAGGAGGGTTATACAGGGAGGATACCGACGGAGAAAGTAGAAACGAATATTAAGAAAAGATCCAAGACATGCGAAGAAGAGTGAGGAATCAAGTCAGAGATGGTCTATCACTGAAATTTTCTCCTTCCAACTCACCAGGATCAATCCTCCTCCCATGCTCATCTTGACCGTCAACGACACGACGGAGAACAATCCCAGCATCTGGTTGTACATGGCGAACTTGACCTGCAGGCTGGTTGTCTGCCTGTCGATGAATCTGTTCTCCCGCAGGGCCGAGAGGACTTGGAGGTTCCCTGGGAGGGAGTCAAAGTTGACAACTGACTCAGGCCGTTGGCACCTGAGCCGTTGTAAGCCGGGAGAAAGACCATGTGGGCCCCGTACTGCTCTGCTCGACAAACATGTGAAGGGTCTGTCACGTAAATCCAGTCGCCTTCACCTGAGAAAGTCCAATTCATGCCCTGGGCTCCGAAGGTCGAGTTGTCGATCTGGCTGGAGAGGCAGGTTCCGTAGAAGGCCCCGTACCTGCAGCTGAGGAAGGATCAGACAGAAAGAGAAGCTGGAAAGACTCTGAAGACTGACAGCTGGGATCTGCAGCTTGTTGTCGTTGCTGTGATGGAATGATTCAGCTACGAGCGCTAGACGAAGATTTAAGTAAGGCTACCTCGTTGCTGCAAGATAAGGACGCCTCCAACCTGATAACGAATCATGCGCAGATGGCAAAGTGAGCATGCGGGGAGAAGGGCGAAGAAGCAGAACAGTTCGAGGTAAAGAAGACAAAAATGAGTATGACAACGGATGGGAATACTGAAGAAGAGCATGTTGAGATTTCGAAACGAGAGGGAGTGAATGAGAAGGGAAGAGAGGGCAGCAAGCAACATGAAGACACTCGTTCACACACCAGCTTGTTCATCAAGAGGATGCTCTCGGCTTCAGTTGAGGAGAAGGGTTGATCGTTGTACCATCCTGGCAACACAAGATCATCTCATCGCAAACATCTCAACCTGGTCGTCTTGCAACAGCACCGGCAGGGAAGAGATAGTCAAAGACGATTACACTCGCCGATCCTCCTCCTCCCGACTTTGACCTTGTCAAGGAGCGTCAACGAGACAACTGTAGCTCTTCTCCACTCATTCCACCTCCTCGACTTCTTGGGCTGCTTCACAGCAGCAGTCTGCGCAGTCGTGGCAGCCTGCGAGAGGACTCACTGTAACCATCGCATGCGGCGAGGGCTCGGCGACTTACAGCCGCTGCTGCCGTCTGCGCCGTTGCCACCTCCACCGGGCCAATCAAGTAGTCCCAGAGGGCAGTGACGTCCCGTACCGAGTCGAGCCTGCACTCCAGTCAGCCTCGTCATGGCGGCCGGCGCTCACATGGAGTCTTGGCTGAAGATCGTCCCCCTGATCTGCGACACGACCTGTTGGCCATGAGTTTTGCTCTCTGACTTCCTCTCCCTCTTCTGGACCTGATACGATCGATTCGGCTGGTTCTGAAACCAGAAGGTAATCCAGAACACCAGCACGTAAAAGCAGTAGAAGAACAGCTGTCTGTATCCTTTCAGAATCCCCGGAAACGTTCTCAGGCGCTTCATGGACTCCCTTGGCTCCCTCAGTCAGCGCGATGCACATGAGGAGCAAGAGGATGGCAAGGTTACCTTGTGTCGAAGACCGCGTTCGCATCAAAGTCCTTCTTCCTCCTTACGCTGAAGATGACATGGGAGATGATGGAGGAGCTCGTGGAGATCCAGGAGCCTCCTATCCTCCGAAGCTTCTTCAGCTTGTCGTTCCTTTGCTCGTCAGCCCTCTGCTTATCGTCCTTGTGCTGTTCCCTTTGCATTCCATGGCTCCCATTTGTTCCATTGATCCCATTTTGTTGGTCGTCCCTCTCACCATGCTCATCGTCTGCGGGCCCATGCCCATAGTCCTCTGTTGCGCTACCTTCTTTGTACACGGCATGCTCCTCCTGACTTGCTTGTCTTCCGTCCTGTTTCGACTTCCCGTTCACATGCTCGACCGAGCTGACCTCCCTTGCGGCAGCATCGTCTTTCCTTTCCTCTTTCCTCTCCACCGCTTCCATCATGCGTGCCTCTGAGCAGGGACCTTGTACTCTGACCTGTCTCTGCCTCCTCCCTCTCCCCTCCTCTACCTCGACGCCCTGCTTGTCTTTCTCAGTGATGTCTCGACCATAATTCGCATCCCCGAAAAAAGACCATCGGAGTGCTGCCGTCGATAAGTGGTGCTAAGGTGTAATTGATGGTTGCTGCCTTGAGTATAATGTATGCAAACCAGCGAGGCGAGCTTGTCTTGATAGATATTGCTCCTCCCGGTTTTCAGGTTTTCAGGGCCGAGGCAGAGTCGATGAAGAAAAATTTATCAAACAAGCATGTCTAGAGACAGAAAATATGATTTAGCATGAGAGAAATAGTTTACATGATGACAATGACGGCGGCGGCAGCAGCATCAACATCAATCCTGAATGATTGCAGTAGTCGTCGCAACAACAGCAGGACAAACAAGAAAAACATGATTGAGTCTTGTTGATCTTTCAGGTGCCAAGCATGTCCGGGTGAGCTGATCGGTTCACGCGGTAGAGGCGATGCATCTGACAGCAAGTGAGGCTGAGAAGGCGGGAAAGCAACGAAGAGAGCAAGGAAGGCAAGGCGGGGAGGAGGGCCGATTGGGGTGGGGGATTGGAGAAGAAAGCGTGTGATGACGCCGGTGCTGTTGTGGTTGTTGTCGTGGTTGTTGTTGTTGTTGATGATGATGATGATGATGATGACGACGACGACGACGATGGACGATTGCAAAGATGAGAAGTAGGAGGAGGGGGAAAGGAATGCATAGATGGATTACCTTGGTCTTGAGGTTGTAGAGCGAGAGGTCATGCAATTGGATCTCCCCGATGATGCGAAGGTTTCTCGGTCCTTGGAAGAGGACGGCGAGACTGAGATCTCTGTACCCGTCCTGCACGTCCTGCTTGTCGTAGGCGAACTTGTTCTTCACCCGGCATACCCTAAGCTTCGAGCTCTGCCCTCCTTCCTGGAACCACTTCATAACCTCCAGCACGTGCGCTGGGCTGGTGCAGACAATGGAGATTCGGACAGGGTCGAGGATGCAGGCCGAGAGGGGCCAGGGGCGGATGTTCTTGTACTTCTCCAGCTTCGCCTGCATGCGGTTGATGGTCTTAATGGCGGCAAAGTGGACGGAGAGCGTTCCCGGAGCAGCCTCGAACTTGCAGCGCCGCATGCTGAACGTGTGCCCTGCCACTTTGTCGTAGCTTCTTGCCCTCTTCTTGAAGTCTTTCCGTCCGTCGAACGTGCAGTGCTGGTCAATGACGGCAAGCACGGCCTTATCGAACTCCTCCTTGAGCAGCGTCGCCCTCCTGTACAGCTGATGAATGAACACATCCTCGTTGGTGGAGCTGGGGATCCAGGACGAGGCCTTGACCCTCCTGCACAAGTAGACGCTGCTCATGCTCTCCGCTTCTCGCTCAGCCTTGTCGATGCTGGTCGGCCTTATCGCACCGACCTGAGGGAGAGCGTCAAGTTCGGAGGAGGAGGCGGCAGAGTACTCACCGTGTCTTGGCGCACAGCAGCCATCTGTAACCAGTTCTCTTCCGTCAGACCTCCCTCGAACATCCCCCGCAGGTCGGGGAAGGTGGGTTGGTCCGGGATGAGGATATCGCTCGGGCGGCGAAATTTGATGACCTCTCGGCCGACTTCTGCATCATTCCTTTCCTCGTCCCCCTCTCTGCATACTCAGTCAGATCGCCGTAGAGACGTCAAGCACAGCATGCGGCACTTACTCATCGATAGTTGCCGGGCCCATCTCGAAGATTTTCAACCGCTCGAGCTTGATCAGCTCCGCCCCCCCCACCTCCCTCACCAGTTGCTCGAAGCGGTAGTGGCAGAGCCCAGCAAGCTCATCCATGTATGCTCTCACCGACCCCTTCAGCTTCCTGAATAGCGCGCATTTCTCATCCTTCCAGATGCGGATCTTCGACACCTTGACCTTGAAGTACTCGAACCTCTCGTGGCAGTTCGACACCCTCATAGTAGCCTCCGAAGCGAAGGAGCTGGTGTTGCTCACGTGCGACTGTCTCTCCTCCTCGGTGCTGTCCTGCTCGTGCTCGTGCTCGTGCAGATGCTCTATGGCCTCGTCGTAGTCGGGCTGCAGCAGGTTCGTGCTGACATCCAGCAGCCAGCTCCTGAACGCATGATACTGATGGGACCGATGCTTACGGGCCTTCCCCTGCTGCTCTTCTACCTTCTCCTGCTCCCCCTGCTCCTGCTCCTGCTCCTGCTCCTGCTCCTCCCCGACGATGCAAGCATAAAGAGCATCCACTTGGTTTATGTCAAAGTCGCGCCACAGCGCAAGCTGGGCTGCTGCTTCAAGATGCCGTCGCTGCAGAAAGACGACAGATTCTCGCATTCTCCAGAAGGGAACAGCCTCGTGGCTCAGGAAGAATCCATCCTCCTGTTGTATAGTTAAGTCGCTTCGATGTTATGAGGACAGAAACGAGAGAAGGGAGGTGGAGCGGAGGAGAGACAGAAAGATGGAATTTGTGGGAGTCGTCAAAACAACCAGGAAAAGGAAGCAGGAGGTGCAGAAAAATAACATTGAGAACAGAGGATAGGGATGGAGCAGCACCTTGTTCAGCCTGAGCCGTCTCCGTATTTCTCTCATCTTTTCGCTCAGGCAGGAGTCGCCCTCGATCTCGAACTGTCGCTTCTTCTTGTAGACGAGGAGGATGAAGATCATGAGGCAAGAGAGAAAGAAGGAGCAGACCACGACGGCAACGATCGCCGGATTGACCCACCTGGGAGCGAAACCGTTCACGTACGAAATTGTGAGATTCCAGTCGTTGTTCGGAACTTGCACAGTGACGGTCACACCGTCGCCGATGGGATGGGAGGAGGAGGAGGAGACGACTTTCACAGACTGCACTGCCTTCCCCGACGCGTAGGAGACGTCCAGGCGGGTGAGGTTGTAGATTATCCCCTTACTCTTCAGCTCCTGAAGGATCCCACTTTGATTGAGGAGGAGGGGATAGTTGAACAAGCAAGTGACGAAGCCCCAGAAATTCTTTCCGGCCACAACCTCTCTTTCTACTCCTGCGATCTTCCTTGTATCCATCGAGCCCGGAACGTCCACATTCACAAACAGTGGAAGTCTGCCGATCAGGAAGTACCCTCCTTGCACCAGTAGCACGGGCCCTGTCCGCCCGTCACTAAAACGAGGACAGCAAAAATTACCGCGTACCTGACATAGTGAACTCCCCGCTGCTGATCGTGCGCAGCGAGTCCGGCGCCCTCGTCGGGTCTTCAAGCTGGTCATATCCTGTCGCACCCTCGTTGCCCGCTGCAGGATATGTCATTGTGATAATCCCCCGGGGAGCAAGCTGTAAGGAAATCATAGTCGGACTGAGGGACGTCAACTGCAGGATGTCCGAGCAGGTGCCGGAAAAGATGTTCAGAGTGGACTGAGGGATCCCCGATACGTTGCGATAGACCTTACCATCCTCTCGCGGGACTAATTTGAAGTTTTGCGCAATCCCAGAGAGGTCGGTCAGGGCAGGGACTCGAGTGATGAAGGCGGCGAGGGAGTACATTGGAAGCAAAGCGCTCTGCAGCTCCTTGGAGAAGAATGCCGAGTAGTAGGTGGCCAAGCTCTGGGCCTCCAGGCGCCTCGAGTCTATTTGGTTCTGCCTCGTTGTGAAGATGGTGGAGAGGCCGATGGCGTTGAGCGACAGGATTAGGACTAAGAAGAAAACTCCCACCCTCCAGGTGAACTGGGGCAGCAGGTCGTGCACATACTCCCTGATCGACCATCCTGGAGTTGCCCAGTTGCTGCCTGCGCTGGAAAGATTCCCTCTTGAGTTCGAGTCGACCTCAAGGACCACACTTTCTTCCTCCTTCACAGATTTCTCTTTCTCGTGATTCCCGTTCATGCCTCCTCGGACGCCTCAGTCCGAACGCTGCCCCCCGCGACGCAGGAGAGAAGAGCAAGCTTCACCACTCCACATCAGGCATACAGGAAAGATATATCCTCAATCGCATGCCTGCATTACATTGTCAGCGACAGGAATGCTTTCTAAGTCAACTAGAGCCATAACATGCCCAAGAATCAGAAGAGACTTCTTGATTTCAGGAGTAGTAGCACGAGAGAATAGAATCACGAGGAGAAACTGATCAAGACGCAATAGGAAACAAGGATACATGAGGAACATGAATATGTTGGAGAAATCGGATGTCAAAGGTAGTTGGTGGCGGGAGGATCAAGGGTACGGGCAAAATCTGGTGGTGGGCACACAAACTTGCGGATCACGTCTGGACTGAGCACTTGCGGGATATCACAAGATGGAGATGAGGGACGAGAGAGAATGTAGGAAACCATGGAAGAGGATGGCATCGGGCGTGAGTGGATAGTGAGCGAGAGCGATCGCAAGGGAAGAAGCAACCAGCTGAACGGGGGAAGAGCATGGCACTCGGGAATTTATATCTGGTTATAAATATATATATATCAATTAAAGCAGGTACAAGTGAAAGGAGGGTACGTAGGAAACAATACTTTTATAACCAAAACTTGGTATTAATACGAAATCATAAAAATATGGGCACAAATACTTATATTGTACCGGCGTACTGCAGATATGTACATATCCAGCGATCGCAACGGTTCGGCGATCCAGAAGTACCCAGCTCTAAATTCCTCTCTGACGGAAATCGGCAGCTCCCCATTTAAATCCTGGGGGGAAGTTTGGATAAACTGGGGTCAACTTTGGTACTGCGATCTTTACTACATAAAATCGAGGTCGCATCGCGATGTCCGAGTATAATTAGTTTCACCGGCCAAGGGCCGGGGGCCGGGGAACTCCGAGGCTCAGCGGCCGGCCGGGCGGCAGGCTAGGGCTCCGATCATAGTAGTATCCACAGCCGAGCCTCCGAGAGTCGGACCGCCGGACGAGCCCCCCCCCGGGGGGGGGGGGCACACTGGCGGCTCAGTGAACTTCGGACATCGATGGCGCCCGGCGGCCCGGCCGCCTCGGATGTGCGGCGGCCCGTGCCAGTGGCTGCCGGGTTACAGGAAGTTCAACCTCAGTTTGATAGCAGTGCCGCCGCCGCCCGGGCCGCGGAGAGTCTGACCGTCAAGTCGGCCAGCCAGACTCGGACCAGACGGTCCGACTCTCACTTCACGGCGTGGCGCTTGCATTCAGTTGTCAACCTCTCACCGACCTGAGTTGGTTCTTCTCCAAGGTCGTCAGACGCCCTTCGACAGAGTCGAGCACGCGCTTGATCTGCCCCGGAGAAGTCAAAGACATTTTGGGATAGTATCTGGATGATCGTGCCCACCTGCTCCACATTGTTCTGGAGCCTCTCCAGGTAGGCCCCATCCGCTCCTTCGCCACGGCCTGACAACCATCTCAATCTCTCCTCTCCTCTCAATCTCTCCTCTCCTCTCAATCTCTCCTCTCAATCTCTCCTCACCCCCTTGTGGGCTCTCCAGCTTGTCAAAGTGATTCCTTCCCACGTCTTCTCTCTTGGGGAGTCTCAGCTTGGAGATCGATGGCCGCAGGTCGGAACTTTTGTCTCCAGGAGAAGCTTGCGGGGCAGTTGGGGTGGTGGGGAGCATCCTGCTGGGCCGAACGGCGTTCTTGTCGCCATTTATCTCTTCATACTGCACGGAGAGCGGTATGCTTGCCTTGGTAAAGCGCCTCAACTCCTCGATAGCGAAGTAGAGCTGCCTGTAGAGGTCCTCCTTCCTCGCCTCGAAGGCTATAGATCCCTTCACGTCTATGTCATACTCTGAGGCTCGCCGCGGCAGCTTCTTGAAGATGCTCATCCTCACAGACGAGGACCTCGTTCGGGCCACACTCGCCTTCCTTCTCCACCATAGCTGGATGATCCTCGACGCTGTGTTGAGCACCTTGAACCGCAGGTGATTGTGGTCCATCTTCTGCATGATGAACGCCTCGTCCTCGTTCATCTGCAGCGTCTGTGTGATACTCGCCGTAATGAAGGCAACGATGATGGGGCCGACAGCCATCGCAATGCATGCAGCGAAACGGCCGAAGTGGGTGACAGGAACAGCATTGCCGTAACCGACCTGCACAGCAAGACATGGCAGGATCAGCGGACGGCAGGCACGACAGCATACTTTGATCTCACAGTCGTCAGAGTGACGTAAACGATCCACATCTGGTCCCAGATGTATGTGCTGTGAGGCTGATATGCCGGGCCCTCAGCGATGCGGACAAAGTATGTGATGGTGACGACGATGGAGAGAGTGAGGGCTGAGATGATTTCAACAGGATGCCGCTTGATCGCAACTTTGATGGAGAGGAGGCGGAAGGATATGTTGGTGCTCTGAAACATCTTGACGGTGGCGTGGTCTCGGAGCAGGTAGGACTCCTGCCGCTCATGTCAGATTGGATTGTCACATGGGTGAACTCTTAGAAGCTCTTGCGAGACCTCTGGGTTAAAGTAGCGGAACTGGACCTGACAGGCTGCTCGTTAGAAACAGGATTTTCAACAGCGCGCCATCCACACCTTCATGTGCACCCAACGCCAAACATGATACAGCCTGATCAGCATGACGGCACACAAGATGGACTCTAGCCGGTAGTAGAAGGTGTTGCCCGACATCTGCAGTGGGAAGTCGTGATACACGAAGGGGACCGTGTGAATGGAGTTGATGACAAGCTCCATGTAGAGTCGCAGCTTTTCCTTCCAGCTGCTGGTGATCTTGGTCCGGGCAGAGGCAGGGTCTTGGTTTTCTCCTTCAAAGGGAGACTTAGTCACCAGCCGCTCCTGCGAGGTTTGGAGCTGTCCGTGAAGTCGGAACTGCACGATGATCAACCCAAGGATGACGGCCGTCACGAAGCTCTGCAGCAGCTTAACGAATTCCGCGATGGAGTACTCGCACTTCCGTGGTGGCCTGTTAGGATCCTTCAACGCTGCCTGCTCCTCCGGCGTGAGGGGGTGGTCGATATACTCCCCTGCCACACACAGCTCATTCACTATCACTCCGAGGATGATGGAGGCGATGGCGAGAATCGCTACAACACTCTGACGCGTGTTCATCATCTTGGAGATCCTTCGGATCTGCCTCTGCTCTTGGCTGTTCTTCATCATGAGTTTCGCAACAGCTTCCTGAGCATGATTTCAACATCTCTCGCGTGTCTACCCTCAGCCCCGCCCACCTGAACTTCAAACTTTGCCGGGCGGATCTTGCTCTGGCGGATGCTCTCGCGAATCTTGCTTCGCATGCGAAAAGACGGACGGATGGCAACAGCATTAGGCAGCAGCTCATTGTTCCTCTTTGGGATCCTGTGCAGGAAAACGTCATTGTCCTCGTCCTCATCGGTCGTTTCTGTGTGTTCGCTGTCGCTGTCGGGCTTGCGTTTCTTCATGACGCTATGTCGGAGGGACCTCCTGAGGGTCTGGAAAGGGCGACTGAATTCCTCTTCCTCTTCCTCTTCCTCGTCTTCCTCGAGGTCAGGTGGGGGGAAGGACTGCTTGCGCGGCGGAGCTCTGCCGTGTGGCATCCTCCGAGACCTCGGTTTGGTGCGCGGCTATGGCAGGAAAACATCAGTCGACTTGTGCGAGGTACTTTTAGAATATTCCTCTTGAATAGTGAAGCATCACTTGCAAAGGCAGGGGAGGGAGCATGAGACTGGTGAGATAGCACAGCCTACTGAGGTTTATGCTGGTAGGCAATGATAGCTGAGATAGAAACATACAGCAATTAGGTGAGTTAGATCGCTCAGGCGATAGTAAGCAATCTATTGGGCACCGAGAAGGAAAATCATTCATCGACACGAATATTCAAACCCAGCGGGGGAGGAAAAAAATATCAACAACTGGAAGAGGAACGTGAAATGTGAAGAAAACGACCAGAGAGGAGCACTGATTGCAGCAAGGAGGGCTGATTTCATGAAACGAAACAGGAGAATTCAGGGGCACTAGCCGGAGGCCAGTATAGAGAAGAGTACTAGCGGGGTTTGGGTTGAGAAGGGGATGAAGAGGCAAAGGGGGTGGTGAGATTGCAACGAGTGAAAAGAGGAGGAGAGGAGAGAAGGAGTGGAGAGAAGGAGAGGAAAGAAGGAGAGGAGAGGAGGAGAGGCGAGAAGGAGAAAAGGAGGAGAGGAGAGGAGAGGAGAGGAGGAGGACAGAAGGAGAGGAGAGGAGAGGAGAGGAGAGGAGAGGAGAGGAGAGGAGAGGAGAGGAGAGGAGAGGAGAGGAGAGGAGAGGAGAGGAGAGGAGAGGAGAGGAGAGGAGAGGAGAGGAGAGGAGAGGAGAGGAGAGGAGAGGAGGAGAGACGG
>NW_005434656.1:731346-734081 GCF_000315625.1 Guillardia theta CCMP2712
GCAGTTTGTCGGAAGATAACAGAACTGACGATGCTTTGCTCAGTATGGAGCATCCTGTCTTCGGTTGGAGCATGTTGGACCACTGAAGTCACACATTTCAGTCCGTGTGAGGTGCTGCAGATGTTGCATATGTGTGTGTAGTCATGTGAAGTTCCTCAATAGTGACTTCGATGTACGTGCCGAGTCAGGTAGGCGACATGAAGGAGCCGAAGGTCCGCCATATGTGGCTGACGATGAGGTAGATGGTGTTGGTGAGCTTCCAGCTGTCCTCGTAATCTTATAACCCGGAGAGGAGAGGAGAGGAGAGGAGAGGAGGAGAGAAGGAGATTAGATGAGAGAAGGAGATGAGAGGCGAAGGGCGTGGCTTCGTCTTTGTTAGTGTGAACATTTTTGTACGCTGTGGTCGCAAGGTAAAGAACCCTCCTTCCCTACTACCCCATGGAGTGGATACACCCACCCTAGCGTGTTATCTTAGCACTCAACACCCCTACCCTCAATTTTACCAGTGACAGAATGAAATATATCCACCAAGCATTATTACCCCACCTATCCTGGACCAGTTGTAGTACCCCACCCCCTGAGACGTGCAGGTTGTTCCCCGACTTCAAGACCCTCGGGTCGGGGTTCACTGATATATGCCTGAAGCGGGTGTACTGCCATGGCAGACTAGGCAGCTAATCTTGTGGCTGCCGGGAGAGGGGGAGAAGGGAGGAGACAGGGAGGAAGGGAGAGAGGGAGGGAAGGGAAGGGAGGAGGCAGGGAGGGAAGGAGGCAGGGACAAGAGACAGAGACAGAGATGGAGATGGAGGGAGGGGACGGAAAGATCGAGTAAGGAAGGAGAAGTATCTTCAAATTCAAATTCTGAATTCACATGATCGTTCAGTCTTCAGTCGCACTTGAGGCAGCTTCTTCGTTCCTGATGGCATTGCATGTCTCCTTTGTCGCTGACACGACAGTCTCTGCAAGCTTCATCCCACCAGGTCAACCAGGTCAAGAAGAACAGGAATGAGGTAACGGGGTAATGGAAATGTTTGAGCACTCTTGTGCATGAAGTATTGCTTCCAAGATGTAACTCGAGTGAACTGTAAGAAATCGAACAACACCGATGTTCCCCCGCGCTTTCACTCAGCAACGGGAGCTCCTAGTTTACAGCTGGTGCGTTATGATATCCCCCAGCCCCGTGGTGGACGCTACTGGCCCTGACAAGTCTCATGAGTTCGTTCTCATGCCGACTGCTGGGTAAGGAGATTTCCAGCTGCCATGAAGCGCGTCGCCAGAGGACCTCGAGAGGACGGAGCTCTTGGAGCCTTTCCTCGCCGCCTCCTCGCGCAGATCCTGCAGCTCCTTCGAGACCCTCTCCACCAGCTCCTGCTGCCGGTCCATCCTGACCTGGTGGGCAAGTGAGGGCGAGTCCACAGTCTCCTGCTCACCTGGAAGTCCATCAGCCTGTCGGGAGCGACGGAGGATGAGGAGAGGAGCGATGGGAAGCCTGTGCTGCTGCTCCCCCGCAGAAGGTCGAGGGTGTTAGGAAACATGTTCTCCTGTGGCCTCTTGCAGAGCTCCTGAGGGAAGGTGAACGGCGGGCAGTGTGAGAGAGGATGGAAGAGAAGGGAGGAGGAGCAGTGAAGGAGTAGGAACTGAAGGAGAGAGCGGGACGGAACGAGCTATGGTGATACGCAGAAGCAGGGAGGAGCAAGACCAGGGAGGGAGTAGAGCAGGGAGAGCCGAGAAGGAAGGGAAGGAGAGGATGAGATGAAAGGGTAAACAGTTGGTAGTGTGGGAGGTAGGGAGGCAGAAAGAGAGAGAGAGAGGCGGGGGGGGGGATTAAGGGAGCGCATGACAGAGGTTTGACCTGCACGATGGCTTGCGACTGCCTGTGGTTCTCTCTGTTCGTCTTGGTCACCTTGTCCATGGAGCTCTTGAGGGTATCGATGGCAACCAACAGCTTGCTCCTTCCTCCCTCCTCCTCCTCCTCCTTCTCCACCAGACTCGCTCTGACTTGGCGGAGTTCTTCCTTCAGCCTGTCGACCGTGGCGTTGTGAAGGGCTCGTAGCTCGCTGATCCTCCTGCTCTCCTGCATCGAGTCCGACTCCCTTCCACCCAGCCCTCCTCCTGCTCCTCCTGCTCCCCGCGCCGCCTCCAACCTCAGCTTGGAAGTGATCATGGCAGAGTCGAAGTTTCGCTGCTGGGCGGCATGCAGCTGCTGCTTCAGGCTCTCTGTCTCCTTGAGACAGTCCTGTCGCACGCTCTTCACTTTCTCTGCTGTCCTCTCCACCTCCTCCTCTGCGCGAACAAGTCTGTCTCGCAGCCTGTGCAGCTCCTCCTCCTTGAACTGAACCTCCTCCCGGAGCTCGCGCGCCTCGCCCCTAAGAGCCAGTGAGGAAGAATGCGCTCCTTCGCACTCCGCCTGCGCCTCCTTCAGGCTGAGAGAGAGGGAGAAGTTCTGGCGAGACAAGGAATCCCTCTCCTGCACCTCAAGTCAGAGCTGAGAGGGGAGCAGTCCAAGGGCGAGGGTGCGGTGAAGTACGACAATGTAGCAAGTGAAGAGCAGCGGAAGGGAGATGGGGAAGGGAGGGGATCGAAGGAGCGAGCGAGCGAGGGCAGGTTCTGACATGCATGGACGATCTTGGAACGCGTCCTCCTCCTGCTCAGGACTCAAAGAGATTCAAGTGAGCCTGTCCCTTCCTCGCCCCTCCTCCACTTCATCGTAGAGGAGGGAAGGAGAGGGGAGGTGG
>NW_005434656.1:734181-807105 GCF_000315625.1 Guillardia theta CCMP2712
GGGGGGGGGGACGACAGGGCACACCATCTCGAGGTTCTCAATCGTCCGGTTGAGGAGGGAAATCTCTGACTCCATCTTCTGCATCGTCTCCTCGGCGGTCAAGAGCTTCTCTCGCTGCGACAGGAGCTTCGCCGCGTCCTCCTCCCGCAACTCCCGCATGTGCCGACAGCACGCGGAGGTCTCGAGGACGTGCTGCAGGTGCCGGATCTGCTCCCTCCCCGCCGAGAGCTCCTTGCTCATCCCCTCCGAGGACTTGCGCAGAAAGACCAGCTCCTGCTCCATCCTCCTGCTCCTGTCCTGGCGGCTCAGAGTCGCTATCGACATGTCCTTCAAGGCAAAGTCGATGGTGTCGATGGCAAAGTCGAGGTCTTGTACCGCCTGCGACAGGGACTGGGAGAGTTGCGCATCGTCGAGTCCTGCAGGAGGCATGAGGGGAGGGAGGAGGAAAGACAGGAGGAGAGCAGCGAAGAGTGATGAGGATGCAGAGGAAGCAGAGGAAGGGGTGGGACGAGAAAGGTTGAGGTGACAGGGCAGAGAGGAAAAGAGGGAGGGGGAGAAAAGGGTCAGTCATCGCACCTCCTGCGGATCTCTTGACGGGAGAGGATGCTATGCTCGACCGTTTCTTCTCAATCTCCTCGCCTTCTCTGCACATCCGATGGATCCTTTCGAGCTCGACCACCATCTCCTGCACCTTCCCCATCACCTTCCGCTCCTCCGCTCGTCTCCTCGATGTCCCCACAGCCTCCTGGCATTGATGCGCCTCCACCGTCCTCCTCGTCAACCTCCACAACCCCTCCGTCAGATCGCACAGCCCGTCGATCATCGTTGCCTCTTCCTCCTCCTTCTGGTCGGACGACCGCGCTATTCTCGTCACCTCCTCTCCTATCGTCGCGGAGAGGTCCCGGGCGCATTCAAGATCGCCGAGGAGCGAGCGCAGAGCACAGCAGGCTCGCTCCGCCATCTCAGTTCTCCTCTCCGCCTCCTCCCTCCACCTCTTCAATCCCCCCTGAAGGCCTTGCACGTCCTCCCCCCACCTCCTCTCGTTCTCCAGGAACGTTTCTTCCGCAACCCGGAACTCTGCTACCTGCCCCACGAGCTCGTCGTTCCTCGCTCTCGATGACATCAACTCCATCCTCAACCTCTCGCCCTCCCCCCTCAGCTCAGTCATCTCCTTCTCCCTCCCACACAGCGCTTGTGTGAGCCTCTCCACCTCGATCAAGAGCTCCTTCCGTTCCTCCCCTTCCGCCCTCCTCTCCATCCTCTCCCTCTCCAGTGCCCCTTGCAAGGACTTCAGCTCCTGCTCGAAGGAAGCGACCTGATCGAGGAGCATCGAGAGGGAGGCATCATCCTGCTTGAAGCCGGCGATCTCAAGCCGAGTCTGCAGCTCGGTGTTCCTGCCCACCTGATTTCTCAGCTCTTGTTCGAGCTGTTCGATGCAGCTAGAAACCTCAAGTCAGTACACGCAAAGGTGACAATCTGCTCGGCTCTTATCTCTGTCCATTCCTTCTCTCCCTTGCTCCCTCCCTCCCTCCTCTCCATCCCCTTCCTCCTTGCCTCATTCTTCCCCTCTCTCCTCCCTACCCTGCACGTGATATTTGCTTCTTAGTCACAACTCTCATTGCCTTCCTGCCCTGACTTTCCCTCCTCCTCCTCCTCCTCCTCCTCCGGCCCAGCCCTCACCTTTCAAGCTTCGCCTTCTCCCAGCCGTTATCTGCAGCAAGAGACGCGTGCAGATCCTGCAGCTCTTCTTCCAGCTCCGTAATCCTCAACCTGGCCTGCAGCAACTCCCCAGCAGAGACAGTTCTGGAGCTCGGCTTCTCTTCCTTCTCCTCCTCGTCGTCCTCGTCCTCGTCCTCGTCCTCGTCCTCGTCCTCCTCGTTCCCCTCGTTCGAGTTTCTCTCTCTAACAATGTCCTGATACAGCGCCTCCTGCTCGAACAACTTTGCACGAAACAGCTCCCTCTCCCTGCTCAGCTTCTCCTTCAGCGCCTCCTCTCTCTCGAGTAGCTGCTGCAGCAGCACCCGCATCCTCGATCCCTCCTCCTCCCCTCCGACCATGCTCGACAGTTCCGTGAAGAACGTCTCACTCAGCGGGTCAATGAGGAGCAGGGCGGAATCAATGGACTGCCTCCGTTCCCCAAGTGTCGGGTCCCTAGCAGGGAGATCGTTGCTGACGATGTTTCTCCTCGCCAGAAGCTTCGAGCTTGAGGAGGAGGAGGCGAACTTGAGCGTCGAGATCGTTTCCCCAAAGTTCACCGGCTCGTTGCTCACGTTGGCGATCAGGAAGGTCTTGGAGTTCCCGCCTATACTGTTCCGGAGGAGGAAAGTCAGCTTGCTGTCCCTGTAGGGGATGTGCCTGCTGCCACTCCCCAGGCTGAGGATGACGTTGCCGAGGGCAGAGAGCGAGCGGTTGATGTTGTTTGCTTCCTTTAACCTTTTCCCCTCCGACCTCGACTGGTTCTGTCGCTCGCTGCCTGCTAGATCAACCTGCCAGCAGGCACTCAGAAACTACCCCTCCTGCTCCACCCCACCCTCTTCCTCCCACCTTCTTCCCCCTCTCCATGGCTCTGTCCTCTCTACTTCACCTCTTCCGCCCTCTTTCTCCCTCATCACGCTGTCCCCATTCCTCCAACACGCTCCTTCCCACTGGCCAGGGGGCCCAAGGAAACTTACAAGGTGGAGGGCAGAAGTCTTGACCACCATCTTAGCCTTATCCTCCTCCCTCACGTCAAGAAACAGGCTCAGTATGCAGTGAGAGCGGCTGCTGCACTCGTTGGCGCATGTCGCGCCCACCCGCCTCCTCGCGATGCCTCCCCGAAGCAGCTCGAGGGCCTCGGACAAGCTGCGGACGAGGGGGGAGCAAGCGCCCTCAGCGAACGTGACCCCGTCATCCATCCTCTCCCTGATCTGCAGGGGCCTCGACTCGGCGACTAGCAGGTCGATAACCTGCTCGTTGTAGATCTCCAGCAAGCAGCACCGCAAAGCCACGTGCTGGGCGCCGGAGAAGTTCTGCTGCATCCTACCGAGGATGAACTCCAGGCTCCTGGGGATCAGGCCAGCCCCCTCTCTCTCCTCTAGAGATCCGTACATGGTATGCGTCTTGCCGCTGCCCGTCTGACCGTAGGCAAAGATGGCGGCGTTGAATCCGTCCAGGAACGCCTCGCACGCCTCGCGCCCGACGGTCTCGAAGATTTCCTCCTGCGAGGAATCAGGTCCGGCGAGACTTTCGAAGTTGAAGTGGTAGAATCCTCCCTCTCCTCTCGAGCTGCTCAGATGCCTTGGGATCCGGAGCCGCAGCCTCCCGTCCTCCGACAGCGACAGCAGCGACCCCTGCAGACCCAACTGCTCCCGGAGACCGTTGGTAGACGAGCGGCGGCTCGCTGCCTTGTCCTCCTGCCTCGACTCCTGAGGTTTGATGCGCACGAGGACTTTGATCGCCTCTGCCTTTCCCTCCATGCTGGTGTCCATCCTCGACAAGGGGTCACCTTCCTATGCTGGGGTCTACTAGCGCCAGTTGCCGGCAAAGGTCGATAGGCGGGGCTTCAACAAATCATGTTGACCTGTGCAGGGCAAAAGTTTGAGAATGGCGCGAGCGACGGCATGGTATCGGCTTCACGTGTTAGATCGCAATCCCGGACTCCAACATCATCTCGCAAGTCTTCAACGACACTACTCCACCCTTGAGGACTCTAAGCCTCTCCTCTTCTACAAGTTCGTTCCTACTCTTGCTAAATCACCTCAATTCCAAAGTATCCCAACAGAATGAGAAAATATGTGATCTTGTCTGTCTTTTACAACGCCGCCGGGGCTCTCGGCACCTCAAAATTCTCCATGTTTTGTGCACCTCCTTGCAACGCTCTTTAGTAAACTCTGTTCACTATGTCTTACCTCATATTCCTGCCCTCTTCTGCTCTTCTGTACTTCTACTCTTTCTTGTCCTCTCTTCGATTTACCTCACTTCTTCTCTCCTCTTCCCTCTCCTCTCCTGTCTTCCCCTCCTCTCCCCTCCTCTCCCCTCCTCTCCTCCTTCCTCCTTTCCTCTCCCCTCCCCTCCTCCTCCCCTCCTCCTTCCCTCCTCCTTCCCTCCTCCTCCCCTCCTCCTCCCCTCCTCCTCCTCTTGTCTTCCCCTCTTCTCTCCTCCTCTCCTCTTCCCTCCTGCACGCTACTCATGTTGTGCATTGACATCGTCCACTATGCGGCATCAGTTCATCGGGTAAATGATACCCACCCTGACCAAAGACCCCTACCCCATGTCAGCCAGTGCCCTACCCTTCACCGACTTCACAAAGTGCAGGTGAATGGAGCACCGGTACTTTTACCTGCCAAAGTACCAGTAAAAGAAGGGAAATCAATCTAATTTGATAACCCCCACCCTCCCGTGATTAACCCCTACCCCCCACATTGTATTCATCACCCCATCGCTCGCAGACCCCTCTCTGCCAGCTCCGTTCAAAAAATCCTTAGATAGTACACCCTACCCCCCATAAATCACCCTGAATATATGAAACGCAGGGGTGGAGCATCCCCGAGCAAAACCCGAGGGTCATCCATCTCACGCGGTTACAACCCTGCTCTTTTGTCGGGGAGCAGCGGGAGAGAGGGAGAGAGGGAGAGAGGGAGAGAGGGAGAGAGAGAGAGAGGGAGGGAGGGAGGGAGCAAGGCGACGAGGCAAGAAAGGGCAGAGGGAGGAAGGAGCCGAGAACATATGCAGATGAGACGTGTGGGATCGAGCACAAAGGATACCGAATCCGTGAAACGACAAGATAGAAGGAGGAAGTGTATGTGCTTGGTGAACATGTAGGCCGGTTGCAAACAAGTTGAGAAGACTTGCAGTGGTAGGACAGGGCAGATAAAGCCGTGCGGCACGGTATTCATTTTGATGCGATTGATCAGCAGATATGACATTTCCAGCGGAAGAAAGATGACAATGAGGCGACTGCTGTTGGCAAAACTTGGTTTCATCAGAGGCAGTGCTCACGTGCTATGTTGTCTCCTCCTCTTTACCGGCCGCGTCACAGCAGGGCAGAGAGAAAACTTCACGGTTGTTGCATCCCTGACAAGACCTGAGGAGATATACCTCCCAGGACGAGTCGGAGCAAGGTGCGAGCAGGTCAGTCACTCCTTCCCTCTTGCCTGTCGGCAGCCCTGACGGCCACTTGCTGCAGGCGCTGGTCAACTTTAGCAGGCCTCACAAGGAGCGATGGAACGCATCACTCGAGGACTTCTTGTCGCTGCTCCCGGCAAAATTTTCATCTCTCCGCGTAGGCGAAGTTTTCCCTGTGCTCAACGAGACCGCGGTCCTTGACCGATGGCTCAGAAAGCTCCACCCAGGAGCGAAACATGCTCGATACCATCCCCTCGACCCGCAGGTCAGACCGGAGGCTGGAGGGTACGGCATTCTCAGAGCCATCTCCAACGAGAGGATGGAGTTTCTTTTCCGCATCCAAGCAGAGTTCCTCCTGCAGCCATCTCCCCCGCTCTTTGCAATGCCCAGCAGGTTGGATGGAACGCTTGTCATGGATAGCTCAGGACAGAAAATTTTCTTCTTCGATTTGTCTCTTCCGACTGTTCGCGCCTACAACCTACTGCTGGAGTGCGGGGAGCCCTTTGCTAAGCTGGGGAACAAGCTCGACGCTGCTCCGAGCTCCCCAGATGCCCGAAGACTGACAGTAAATCGTCTGATCCTCAGGAGAGATGCAATCGACAAGGAGGGAGACAGAGAGGACGGGAACTGCGAGCTCTTGCAGGACAGCAACGATCACGTTGCTGCTCGTTTGAACGGGGAGGAACTACCGGATGATGTGGAACCCCCATTGATGAGGATGGACGACAGAGATCAAGCTGAGATCGCTGCAAGCAACGACGGAACTCCCGGAGGGGTTGAAGGAGGAGCTGCCATGGCCATGGCAGATTTTCAGGTGTCGCCATTCGCATGAGGTGTTCCGTTGACCTTTGCCTACAGTTTTTCCCAGGAGTGAACTCAGAGGAGAGCCCAGCCGCGGACATGACTCTGGACACTGCAGTGCAGGTATGAACGGCCGGGCTGTGCGATTCTGCCGCCTGCCAGTGATCTGCTGGACAGGAGCTGAACTTCACGGAAATGAGGATCCAGTATCGATCGGAGCTATACGATCAGCAGGTGGCGATCGAATGGACCGCGTCGTTGCCTGTGGCAGACGCACAAGACAAACTTGCCGTCTCTCTGTACCCCTTCCTCGGTGCTGGCTACGACCAGGACTACATGCAAGCCTTCGAGAGGGCAGGAAGCAGCAGGCGGCCGCTCTTGGCCGTCGTGCTGTGGGGGGCACTGGATGATTCGTCGTGCTGAGGGACTGGAAGGGTCCTGCGGAGTCTGGTGGGTGTTCGGGCCCCTGCGATCCCATCCTGACGTGCGTGCAGCTTTCTGAGACACCTGTCATACTCCTGCTGAGGGAGAGGTTTGTCAATACCTGGGTCCTCAAGAAAGATCTAGAGGATGACCTGAGCACGAACTCGGAGGGTTCCACCATGCTACCCCGCAGGATGCTAGCAAGGCGCCTCCTCGCCGCATCGGACCAGCTTGCCCAGGTTTTCCTCAGGGGGGCAGGGCGAGTCTCACCTGCTGTTCCAGGTTGTCGTTCTCACGGCTGATGAATACGGAGATTTCAGTTCGGAGCGGGCGGCGCTGACCTTGTACACAGAGACAGGCGCTAACGCCGCTATGGACAGAACCGTGAGCGGTTTCATGCAGTTTTTGCAGGACTGCCTGGACCAGCATCACCAACATAACCAGGCGGACATTTGATCTGCGGCAAGCTTCACACATGACGAGGCATCTTGAAACCGGGAGGAGAGGTGTCTCCGATACAAGCTTGCAAATAAACATGAAAACAAGGCTTTCAGTGCTGCTTTTGAGTGCAAGAAAAAAAAAAGAGTTCATTCGTACTTTACACGTCATCGCACAAATCTATGCCAAACAGAAGATACTTCTACTTCACATCAACAATAGACTTGAGAGCGACGAAGCAGCCTGCCATGTTTGCGCTGTCGAAGGCTGATACATTTTTGTGCAATACAGATGTACATGAGTTTGGTGCGCCAACAAAAAGGACATGCAGCAAAGAAATTCAAAGAAGAAGAGGTGCCGTGGTCGGAGCTGTACAATCCTGTGAACGTCCGAACATACTGATAAATTCACCGATGAAGGGCCAGGTCGTTTCCTTACTCCATGTCCACCGGTCCATCTTTCACATCATCGCTCTCCATCCGCAGCAATTTGCGCTTGTTACATGCTCTGTCGGGAGGTGGGACATATTTCGCCTCAGTGAGCAAACGGCTCGTTGCTGCTGTCACATTGCTTTCCAGTTTGCTCCAGTTTGCAAACTCTCCAGCAGGCAGAGCAAACGCACCCTGCCCTTGAGAAGCTGCTAGCCTGCTATCAACACTCACGGGGTCGGCATCACCCGTATCAGAGTTTTCTTCCTGCACCACCTCAATCTTACATTCCCCTGACAAGCTCATGCTCTTCTTCATCGCGCTCCGCTGGTATGAATCGAGCCATTGGGAGTCTTCCATCATGACGTTCATCATCCAATCAGGCATGAAACAATCTTCATGTGAATTGCCTCGGCAAGTCTCCAGCTTCATGAAGCCGCTCATCGAGTCGTTCTGGTCTTCCATGTCGCCTCTACCGCCACTTGAGCTGTTGCGAGAATGAGCGATTTGAATGATCAAGATCAATGAGATGGCAAGAGAACAACAACGTAACCCAGAGCAGTCAGTCACTGAACAGTAAGCAAACAGGTGGATGTAAAGTACTCTTCTCCTCTGCCCGTCTGTCACAAGTTTGCCCTACAGCCTCACGCTCCGCTCCTCCTTCTCCCCGAGTATACCCTGCATGCGACGGTGCGCACGGACTGGAAACATGACCGATGACCAGGAAGGATATGAAAACACTTCTTATATGACTCCATAACACTTGGTTTGGGATGAGAAATAACACTATTTGAAATCTTAATCTCAAGATCTTCACTTTCTATAAAGTACCCCTTCATAACCCACTCACCACCCCAGGTCGGAGTTGCAACAGAGTCAAACTTTCTAAACTTTGAGCATCGCAATCTTTGAAATTTTGATGTCCGGGATCAACCAAAGAACAACGCTTCGGGCTCAGTACCGATTAGAACGTAAAAGTCAGTGGTCTCTGATGCCATTTGGATCTGAAACAACCCGTTTTCCCATTTTCAAAACCGTAGAGTTGCCCGACATAACGGACATGACTGGCCCCGCCGCCTCCGAGCACCGGGCGAACCAATTGAACCCGGAGCCTCAAGGCCGGGCCGGGCCGCCGAACCGGGCCGCCGAACCGGGGCGGCCCGGTGATGGCCCGGTGGTCCAACTGGTGTGAGAGGAGAGGCATCGGGACCACCCCCGGTTCAAGATCGACACATCCGGCCAGGGGAAGCACCGGTCCCTTTCCCAAGACAAGTTGGTGCACGTGCGAGACCCACCCCAAAGCATTGCTTTATGTGGGTACCACCTCCTTGCACCCTCTCGTAAACCTACCACCCCTTCTCATCGGTCGGTCTATAACACAGTGAGCTCAAGTACCCCTGCATCACCATTGAGAACCCCCAGATTGACTGGACTAAGACCGTTCCACAAACAAATAGATGAAGAGGCTTTACACCAGTACCCACCCCGTTTGTGAGTACCCCACTGTATACTCACCTTTGCCATACCCCTACCCCTACCCCAAACGGCGATACCTAAAGACTTGGTATCGTTGTCGAAGCGAAAAGCACGCAGAGAGTACTACCCCTGCTGGGTAGTTGAGTACCCGACCAATCACTTTATACATCCTCTACACCTTCTCTTCACATCCCTACCGGTTGTTTGAACGAAAGGCCAAAGACAGGAGACCCGGTACTGACCTTTGACTACCCACCCCCTTTCGTATCCAAAACACCACTACCAATGCTCCCCCACCCTACCCTCCACAGCCACAAAACTTCCACCACCCCACCCGTGCCTTTATACTTGGGAGTCCGGGAGCTTCGCCATCCCCTGCCGCCATGGACACTCTCGCAGCACATGCAGCTTCAGCAACCGCTGATGATCATCTTACTGGCACCCTCGCTGCCAAGGTGATGGTCAACAGCAGTCTTTCATATCCATCTGTCAATTCTTTCTCTGGCGAGCAAATTTCACTTTTGCTGTCTGTTTGCGCGTCTATTTCGTTTGGACACAACTATGTGTTTTGAGACCCGAGCATTTATCATCTCTTACGATATGTACACTTGATTTTTGTCTGGTTATCACACACACGATGATCTGTTCAACCTGTCCTGATCGAACTTGAAACAATCTCGGGGAGAAGAGGTTGAGTAATTTGTTTCTCCAGGTCGGGCACGCTCAGATGTTGAAGGGTGGAGTCATCATGGATGTGATGAATCCTGAGCAAGCAAGAATAGCACAGGAAGCCGGTGCTTGTGCAGGTACATCATTTACTTCCATCACCTCTCAGATGCATCTGACTAGAACGCAGTTATGGCGCTCGAGCGCATTCCTGCTGACATCCGCCAGCAGGGTGGAGTTGCACGCATGAGTGATCCCAAGATGATCAAGGAGATCAAGGCTGCTGTCACCATCCCTGTCATGGCCAAGTGCCGCATTGGCCACACTGTCGAAGCCCAGATCTTGGAGGCTATCGACATCGACTACATCGATGAGTCGGAGGTTTTGACTCCTGCCGACGATGTGCACCACGTCAACAAGAACAAGTTCAAGGTTCCTTTTGTGAACGGATGCCGCAACCTTGGCGAAGCCCTTCGTCGTATCGCTGAGGGTGCTGCCATGATCCGTACCAAGGGTGAGGCTGGTACCGGCAATGTGGTCGAGGCTGTTCGCCACGCCAAGGCCGTGCAGAGTGAGATCCGCCGCCTTCAGTCAATGGACGAGGATGAGTTGTACGTGTATGCTAAGGATATTCAGGCTCCTCTGTCCCTTGTCAAGAAGACCAAGGAGCTTGGCAGGCTGCCTGTTGTGAACTTCGCTGCCGGCGGTGTTGCGACACCGGCTGATGCTGCTTTGATGATGCAGCTGGGCATGGACGGCGTGTTCGTCGGAAGTGGAATCTTCAAGTCTGGGAACCCCAAGAAGCGTGCAGAGGCCATTGTGAAGGCTGTCACTCACTACAACGATCCCAAGATGCTTGCTGAGATCAGTGAGGACCTCGGAGAGGCGATGGTTGGCATCAACTCAGGAGAAGGTTACATCATGTTCTGCAACCGCGACTCGTAATTGAGGAAACGTCTTTGTAACATAAGCTGGGGATCTCGTAAAAAGTATTCAACACCCTCACGTTGAACCATTGGGCTGCCTGGTAGGACCACGGCTGCCTTTCCGTGGTGTGCTTGCGGTCTGCTGGCCGCGCCTCGCATGACTCAGTTCGCTCACGGCGGATCATCTGATCGCGTAACCAGCTCCCGGCCACTGCTGATGGAGCGGTTCAAGGCTTTGATGGCTGTAATTCAATGTTAAAACTCCGTTTAACAGTACTTCCAAGGTCGTCGATGCGGCAGGGTCGACTGACGAGTCTAATATTGTCGCTCGGACAATTGAATGATTGCCACGGATGATCACTGATCCGACGGTATCATATAGTATCATGGGCAGACAGGCGCTGGCTGGCCCGGCGCTCCGGGTGGCCCATGGCATTTACCAATGGCATCCGGTTCATGGCATGACCATACTGAGTAGCCTGTACGCCGTCCCAGTCCGATCGTCCCGGCTGTCACAGTGTCCCGGAGCCTCGGAGCCTCGCCGTCCGACGAGCCTTGGCGGCTCATGACTCTGTGATTAGTAAGCCGGGCCCCCGGGATCGGGACCGCGCCGGGCTCATCGCGGCGGCGGCCGGTGAGAGATGAGTCCGACCGGCCGTGGGTATGATGAAGTGTCCGAGGCGTTTGCTTTCTTTTTTGTGAGAGTCGGAGGCTGACCGCCCCGGCTGCCTTACCTTCATTTTTTATCGTCTTTTTGTGCAGCGGTTGCCAAAGGGGGTGGGCACGTGAGGCAGCTCCTGCAGGGTCCCGGGGGGTAGGGTCGCAATACAAATTGGGGAGGTCAGGGTAGACGAATGCACGTGAACAAGGGGCAGTGTAGGAGCCAGTCCAAGATTGATCGAGCAGACAATTGAAGAAAGGATGCAAAGAGGTATGTTCTATTTACCTCGCTCATAGAGGATTTTGAGGCAAACGTAGGTAGGGTCCCTGCGCGTCCCCTGCAAACCTCTCAGGGGTAGGGTCGCATCGCAAAGTGGGTAGGGTGAATGATGTGGCTGACTCAAAGCAGGGGTGCTTGCTACTTTGTTTCTGAGGTACTCACTATGGTGGGTGGTAATATTGAGTAAAAGATAAGGCCCTTCCTAGAGCTTTCTAGAACTGGTGCATGTTAGGGGTATGGAATTGAACAGGGTGGTCCACTGTGATCAAGGGTAGGGTTAAATTTGTGTTCCAAAGAGGGGTAGAAAATGCACTAATAGGCAGAATGTTTTCACCGGGGGTAGTGCGTTGTGTCCCAACAATTTAAAATGTTTAGTTACTTTTTATTGTATTATAAATTTATACCGAGTAAGTTTCATCAATGCTTTATTTGTACCTCAAAATTTCTCACAGCCTATTTTAGAGGAGGTGAGAGGGGTGGGTTCTTTGGAGCCCTCACTTTTCCGGGTGTTTTCAATGAAGGGGTGGGGTGAGTGTGGGGATTGCAGCAGACGGTAAACACGGGACGAAACTTTCCGGGGGTTGATACAGGGAGGGGGTGGGGTGTAGGCTAGGGATCACCGGGTACTTTACATAGGAGATGAAGGGTCGTGTGAAAACAAGGGGGTGGGGGGTGGGGGTGGGGGTGCTGGGGGTTTTTGGTTTGTGGCAGGACTGATGATGTTGTTATGACGACAGTGCACAAACGAAAATGCGCGAGAGAGAAGGGTCAGAGGGAGAGAACACGCTGCATACAGGGTTCAAATGAACAAATGAGGTTGTGAATGAGATGAAAGGATGAAGAATGAGGCGAGGCGAGGATGTGGAAGACGTGGAGAGGTCGGTGGAAGATGAGGGAAGTAAACGGGAAGGGATCCGGTTCGGCAAGCAGTGCGGATGTGAATCTTGAAGTTTTGAAGCTCTCGCCCACAATGATTGAATGTTTGAATTGTCCTCGCTGCCTCAAACTCGGAAGTTGGGCACAAATTCTTTGAATCTCCGTCTCACAGAACGGTCGCAATCCAACGAACCTTGCGGTTCCTCGATTCGGATTGGCACAGATCTCCTCCAGAGCATCAGCATACAAGGCAATGAGTGCAGGTTCAGTTGCAAGTGCAGCAACTGCTAGGCTGTCCGGAGAGAGCATGGACGCAATGAAACGAAAGAATGATGGTGAGCCTTGCGTTGTTTTCTTATGGCTTGCTGACAACCAGCACGAAGGAATCTGGCTGAAGCCTGTAAGTGAAGAAGATCTCTTGACTTGGCAAGGATTGGTCCTGGGTCCAGCTCTGTCGCCTTATGCATTTGGATTCTTTTCCTTTTCGATCAAGGTATTTGAGCAAAGGCGGCATGTGGACAACTTTGGTTGACTCGAGTGCAGTTTCCTGCGGAATACCCAAGCTGCGCTCCTGTGGTTCATTTTTTGACGACCAACGGTGGCAAGACAAGGTGATCAACAGTTTAAGTGAAGCAAATCTTGCGACTTGATGCTCGCCATGCAGGTTCAATCCAAACTTGTATGCAGATGGCAAAGTCTGCCTGAGCATTCTAGGGACGTGGAGGGGGGAAAGTGGTGAGTTGTGGAGCAGTGTGCAAAACTGTCACTCCGTCATGGTTTCAATACAATCTCTGTTGGACGACGAGCCATATCACAATGAGCCTGGCTTTGAGAAGCAACGAAGTGTAAGTTTTGATTCATTTGTTACCTCGTTGGAAGGATCGGCTAAGGTGAGTGTTGCCCTCACGCACGAACCCCCCTTGAAGTTTGTCTTGACCAGGCTTCTCGGGACTACAATCTCAAAATCACACATGAGACCGTCAGGGTTGCCGTCTGTGACGTGTTGGAGGAGATCCTGAATCGATCGGAAGTTGAAGAAGCCGCCAACGGCTTTTGTGATATAATCAAGTGGCACTTTTTGTTGTACTGCAGTCGATATTTGGAGATCGTTGATCAGCATGCTGAAGTCGAGGTGATATGCGCATCACTTGACATGGAGCGTGTCCACCTCACGAAGAACTTAGGGTGAGTTCGAGATCATGGAGTTCGAGTATCAACGCAACTGGATGAGCGGATCATTCAACTTCAAGGTGCTTGCTTGTGAATTTTTCCAGCTCCGTGTGCTGACATCAGTACAGGAGCTGAGATCACGGATCTTGCTCATCAAGGAAAGCCTGGTATGCTCTATCATTTGTACAGGGTATGCTTCATTTAAACTCCTGATCCAGGTCAAGGAACTTGTTCAGTGGCAGAGGGAAGGGGTCGAGAGTTCCAAGCATCAATCGTTTGCATGCCAGCACATCTTGAGCGCATTTGAGGTGCTGGACACTAAACTTATTGCTTGTATATCTTTGAAATATTGTACTGATCACATCTACATCTTTCAGAAATGGTCAAAACTGAGCAATGCGGGGATCAGCGCGGCTCCCAGGGAGGCGAACAAGTTCGTATGGGACGTGACCATCATGGGAGACTTGGACGGGGGATGGTGATAGCTTCTGATTCCATGCATGCATGTAAGACCAAGTGCTAGGTATGAGAATGGCATGTACCAACTGGAGATCACGTTTCCTCCTAATTTCCCGGATTGCATGCCCCGACCGAGGTTTCAGACGCAAATGTTTCATCCCCAGGTACATATCCAGCTCAAACGGTGCATGCCCCAATATGACGCCCTTGTTTCAGATCGACGAAGATGGCTTTCCCTTTCTGTCTGTCAGCATGACAGATTCCAAGGTTTCTGTTGCTATTTTCAATCGCCGCTCACAAAGTCTTAGAACGTTCAAGCTATCATATCCGACGTTCATTCCTTATTGAAGAATCCCCCAAGCCCCGACCCTCGTACCTGGGTGAACAAGAAAGCTGCGGATATGTATTTCGGCGGGGATCAAGAGGAATTCAAACGAACAGTCAGGCGCTATGCTCAGAGAAGCATGGAGCAGAGTAAGAAGATTCGCGATGGATGAACGTTTCTTGACATGTACAACAGGCGATTCATGACGAATGTTTTCAATTGCTTGCACTTCTTGCAAGATCATACACTTTCACATTCTCTTTTACTGATTCACCATACACTTGTTTCATATTCTTTTGTCGCATTGTCCATGTATTCATAAATAATGCGAATGGTCTGATATAATGATTCTGGTTGTTCATTACATTGTCAACATTCTCCACGCTTTTGCATTCAGGATGTCGAGCATTTGTACACTATAACTGTTCAAAAGATTGTTCATGCCGCATGGCTCTCAATCTCGTTAATAGGCGAGAAGTCAAATCTTGTCACACAGATCAAGTCTGGTTTGATTCCAGAAAAGCCGATCGGATCAATTCAATGATCTTTTTAGACGGAGGAGGAGGAACAAGGTAAAGAGGGCACTTGGGAGGCTTGTCTTGCATGTCTAGCACGGATTGGTGGATTTTATCCCTGCGAACTGTCAGATGTTCGTTTCTGAGCATTGACTTTTGCGTCTCGATCATGAAGCGATACTGGAAAAGCAGAAATGTCAGGAAAACAAACCGGAAAGAAGAAAGTCTCCTCACCTCTTCTCGCGTCAACCACAAGTTGAAAGCGTCTCTCCATCTATCCTTGTCCACCAGCAGCTGCCGTCGCAAGCTCGTGGCGAACGCCCTCAGTTTCTTGAGCTTGATGTCCGGGGAGATGTAGAGAGTCTTCGACGTTCCTCCTGTCGAGCTCGAAGCGTGAGAAGCTTTCGGTGCGAACTTCTTGAGAGCCTCGTCCACGTGCTTGTCCCACAGGTCAAACAGCTTCGCGTCATGCAGGGCAGCAAAGTTGCGATATTGACGGAAAGCTCTCTGAATCTTGACCACCTTTCTCCTGTACTGCCTGAACACAAAGCGAGCCGTCTTCATGGTGCGCTGAACGTCAAGGAGGAAGGAGTGGATGACAGGGATGGATTCTTTCTTCCTCTTCAGCCTCCGCTCCAACTTGAACTTGCTGTAAAACTTTGCAATCGAGGTAGCCGCAATGTCGTACTTGACCGTCAGGCGCTTTCCGAGGTGTTTGCGATACCTGCGCTGAATGCTGATGGCAGCAGCGCTCCACAGCATCAGGTCACTTCTGACCCGCCTTACAAGGTCGACGAGCCTCTTCCACGTCGACGCTCTTGACACGAGCGCGACGTTCAGGAGCCACATGGCCGACAGCCTCGTCAGCTTCGCATGCGCGATGGCTGCCCTGACGCTGTGCAGCCTCTTCTCGTCGTTAATCTCCTTGCGATTGATGGCGATGTTGGTCCGCTCTATCCTCTTGAGATCCTTCTCAGAATTCTCCTGCTTGGTCGCCGTCATGGCCTCCTTCAGCCTCTCCGTCTTCTCCATCTTCTCCTCCCTCCTCCTCACATCCAGCCAAGGATCTTTCACCAGCTGGCGGTTGAGCATGATCTTCTCAGAGAACTCCGGGTGTCCGTTGACTTGCAACTTGTGTTCTCTGATCTTCATCTTCAACGTGCGATGCAGCCGGGGATCTTCCTTGATCTCGTCGATCTTCTTCTGCAAGTTCTTCAGCTTGCTCAGCCCCATCACTCTGTGCGGATTCTCCTCCTCCTCCGTCGCCTTCCTGACCCTCCGCACTGAGGAGACCCGCTGCCTGCTCTCCAGCAAGCGCGCTCTCGTCTTCAACCTGAGCAAGGAAGGAAGCACGTCTTCCGGTTTAGGACCGTACGCCCATGACGTCTCGTCCTCGTAGCATGGGGTCACCTTGCCCTTCTCAATCCTCTCAACAAAAATCTGCATAGCAGCAGACGTGTAGTCTGAGTGCACCTGCATGTGCCTGTGCCTTGGATCGTCCACCGCATCGTCGGCATCGTCGGCATCGTCATCTTGCATGTAATGGAGAGCACTGCTGGAGATCCGCGCCTTGATGTCTGTTATGCTGTCCTCGGGCAGCGAGAGCGACAGCTCCCTCATGGGCATTTCGAGGACATGGCTCTTCCCTGTGGCAAACACGACAAAGCCGTCGGTCAACTCCTCCTCTGGCTCTACCGCATGCCCGAAGAAGGTGCCGGGGGAGACGGAAGCAAGAGGAGCATCGTGGAAGTTCTTCTTGGTCACCTTGAACTCTCCGTCCAGCAAGAAAACAACAGAGTCTGACGGCAGCGAATGGTTGTAGACTTGATCTTGACACTCGTGACTGCGTCGCGTGCAGGTCCTGGCGAGCTTGTCGAAGAGGAAGTACGACAGGTGCTTGAAGCAGTTCTTGAAAGTCTCGTGCTCCCTGATAGCGCTGATGTGATCCTCCGCCTCGATTCTTCTCGCCATCTCCCTCGCCTTGCTAGGAAACCAGACAAGAGCTGATCTCTTTACAGCCACCATCTTGAACTCCTTGAGGTAAGCCTCTTCTCCCAGCACCTTGGGATCCAGAACGTCTCCCTCCTCCAGCATGTCTGGCACCCAGCTTCTCTGCCTCTTGCTAACCTCCTCCTCTCTGTCCCTCACGGATCGCAGAAGCCCTTTCCGCACAACGAGGATCGTTGAAGATGACTCTCTGCCAAACTCAAGTTCTTCTCCTGCCTCAGCGATGGTTTCTGACGCTCGCCGCGCCAGGAAGAGCGACGCCTCGAGCGTGCTGGGACAGAGTTCGTTGGACTCCAACCAGAAGAAATGTCTGATCCAGCTCACCTCTTTCTCCGAGTGCTTGTAGGTGCTACTTGCAGGCGGTTGTTTGCCTTTCACGTTGATTGATACAAGGCTTGACAGACTTGGTATCTTCCGCAGACATTTCTGATCAATGACAAACAGCCTTACTGACCCTTTACATATCGAAGTGTACGGCATGGAACTGAACAGGAAAAATTCTATTTGCCCAAAACAATCACCTTGCTTCACTTCTGCGATTTCTTTCCCAAAAGACTTCAAAAAGAAATCATACCCCCTTAATGAACTCATGAAATCATGCTGTACACGAGAATTCCTTTCAAACAACATCACACTCCCTTCGTCGACTAAATGTATCGCATGCGCGTCTTCGCCCCCGCATGTAATCACATCTTTATCTGCAAAGTGACGCTCTGTGACAAATGGCAGGATGCTCAACATCATCTTCTCCGACAGACCTCGAAACAAAGGCACTTGAGCAAGACAATCAAGAGTCGACTGCTGGTCCTTGAAACTCATCTCCGACGGCTCAGAGTCGCCGGAGTCAAAATGGACCCAATCGCTCTCATCCCAAACTGCCAAAACTGCCGGAGTGTTGCATGAGACGTGCACCTGGTCGGGAAAGAAACGCCCGAGAGGAAGAGCCTGCTGGAAGAAGTCTTCCTGCAAGATCACCTGACCCTCGAGAAGCAGGCTGTACTTGTCGACTTGCACCTCGGGTCCTGATAACGAGCGCAACACAGCGCGTTGAGACAGCAACCACAAGCTCTCAGCAGGGACATCACCAAGTGCCTGGGCCAGGAGGTTGAAAATGAGCAGCATCAACGCGGGGTTCGTTTGTTTCTTGCTCCTGCAAAGTCTCTCCAACCGCTCGCTGCAGCATACCCCTGCTATCCGCAGCAGCGCTTCACGGTCTATCTGCATCAAATGCGTAGCGACCAAGGTCCGGTAGATGTGCCTTGAACCTACCATGCCGAACATGCTGGAGGGTCCCAACAAGTTCAAACATCGACCCTCCACCGGAACATCGCACTTCAAACAAACTTGCTCGCTCCTTTCGATGCACGCGATCATCCCCGAGCAAATGATCGAAACCTTGTCCGAGGCGTGCAGGACCTGCTCCCCAGCTTCCACTGTGTGCAAAGAAGCACACTCGGCAATCAGCTCAAGAAACTCATCGTCGGATTGCTTGAAAAGATGGCAAGCAAAGTTCTTGAAGAACACCATCAACGTTGATGTCTGCCTACCCTCTGTGGGGCCTCGAAGAATGCTTCCATGGAGGCTGAAGGAGTAGCCAGCTGCGCTGCCGTGCCATTGCTCGATGATCATCTCAAGGGACCTCCGGTCTATAGTCAGAGTCAGTCCTGTCTGCGTCCGACATATCATGGTGGAATGCTTTTTGTGGCTGGCCAGCAGGTCGACTTCGCCCAACCACTCCCCAGGCCCTCTGATTCCGATCTGATTCCCAAAGCTGACGTTGGGGCCGAAGGACCTTGACTTCAAAGTGTCGTACAAGGCCAGGTCCGGCTTCTTGTTCTGATGGTGGAGAGTGAAAACTCCTGAGAGGATGAGATGCCCGCAGTTCTTGTCCGCTGGTTCGTTCTGAACTCCTACCACGTCCGATTCACTCCACCGCTGCAGTCGCCCATGCATACAAAGGAACTGAAGAAACTTTCGGCTCATCAGCGAGCTACTTGGAAAATTCTGCAGGATCTCTTCGGTTACAAGGTCAATGTCTGTCAGACCTCTGTCCGGCATTTGCTCCTGCATCACCTCCAACAAGTGCTCCGACGGGTTGTAGCTTGATGGGCGCTTTTCCTCGAAATGGCGAATCTTAACAGAGATGCAGGTCTTGAATCCTTTCTGCGACCTCGAGTCGTCCTTCATCTTGAACTCAAACTGTCCTTCAAGTGAAGTGATGCGAAAGAATTCTGTGAGGGTGAAATAAATCTCCTCGGACTTGTCGTCAATGTCTGGGAAAGCTCTTCTTCCGCTCTCTTCGTCGACTCTCAGCTGAAACATCCCGATCTCACTCAAGAAATCCTTTTCTTTGAGCATCAGGGAGAATTTCAAACTCGTCTCTGCGTTCCCGGGCAGAATGTCAAGCTGTAAAGTTTGGTGCCAGGCAGGATTCCTCGTACAGTCCACCTCTCTTGTTGACACCTTGCGACTCCCACAGGATACTGCGACGAAGACATTCCAGTTGCGCTTTTCTTTGTATGAGCTGGGGCAGAACACGTTGCTACCATCCTGAATCTGGATCTCGACCCTGGAGTCTTCTTGGAGATCTTTGACGAGCGCGTCTTCAAATCCATGAGCCAAGGGTCTGTCGTGGTCAGGCGAAACTGACGCGGTCAACTCAGATACCCTGGGGTCTCGGAACTCGCTCGGAGTGCCAATGTAGTCACGAGATCCGCTCAGTTGCTGGAGGAAACTTCCTGGAGGAGCAGAAGAGGACCGGAAGTGATACAAGCGCTCGCTCGATGCGCTGGGTTGCGGGGCGACTGGTGTTCTGGACCTGGTCGACGACCCTACAGCGTTGCTCTTCGATTTCCTCATGATAGGTCAGATGAGCTGTCTCTATAGACCTGCACTCCTCGAAGCCTCGGCTGAGTTGCTTGCTGGCTGCCTACCGCCAGCCGTCGCATTTGGCAGGACCGGATCTTGTTCGCCCTCATTGTCTGGCCATCCCGACCCGGTAGCCCGTCACCCTACCCAATCAAGATCCTGTGAACGCCGGTCAGAAGGAGGGGTCGGGGGTATCGATCAGGGGCACGTCAGTTAATGGGGAACGGTAGTGTAGCAGAAGGGACTCATCATTCCAAAGGGGCTAAATTTCGCAATATGGCTTGAAAAATCTTTGGATAATTCGAATTTATGATGAATTGATCCATCGAATTTTTCTTTTGGCATTTCAGATTTTCAGCACCGAACCTACTTGAACTCTCCTCTGCCATTTCAGACTTTCTTATCACAAAATTTCAACTTAAAACGATTTCGTTCGTACTATATTATTTTTACGTGGACCACTTCTTTCAAAGTTTGTATACAATCACTTTTACTACAGCGCCCTTCATACAAAAGCCCCGTGCGGTACAGATCATAATTGTAATACGGTACAGATAATAATTATACCGGAATCGTCCTTGGTACATTTTTTCTACATTCCGATCGACTTCTGTCAAGATATTCCTAGTAATAGTAATTGTTTTGGTACAAATATTTGGAATATAATATTCATTGCTGGTACTGTCCTTCTCCCGTACAAGGAGCCGCGGGCTTAGAAAAGTGCCTCTACGATTGGAAAGTCGGTGGGTGGGGTAGTTCATGCAAAGTACAATAGTAGGTACTTTGACAGATTAAAGAAGGGGTGCTATGAATTTGTAAACGCAATGCACGGGTGGGGTGGTACAGAAGGTCCGGCCAGGTTGGCGCCTTTTTTTGTTGAGGCGGCGATCATGGCGGTGAGGTGGGAGATGTGTGATAGTCGAAGGCAAGCGCTGAGCTGAGGAGAACGATTTTCTTGCATGATAACACGTGAAGACAACGTGTCAAGCTGAATCTCCGCCCAAGATCGTCCCAATCGAGATTCGTTGAAGTGTCAGGCGATTGGTGTGTCGCCAACTTTGTTTTGGAATTCGGCTGGTAGCTCGGCGTCAGTCTGACACTTGTTGTCACAAAGAGCAGCTCTGTAAGCAATCATTCTTCAAACCATGGAAGAGACTTTCAATCCTCAGGCTGGTGGCTGGTCTGAGGCTACGTTGCTATCTGCATGGGAAGAGCTGCGCCGCATTGTATCAGAACACTGCCACCCTCCACAGCAGAGGGACAAGGCGCTCAAGCTCATAGAAACCGTGATGACAGAAGAGAGAAGGAGGAATGCATCCGTAGTTGACAGAGGCATCCAGAAGGCTTTTGGAGGGGTGAATGGCTCAAATCCTTTTGGACTCGACTCTGTCTTGTCCAAGGACAACAGGGAGTGGGGTGGGAAAAATGTTCTTGGGGTGTGGGGGAATGCTTCATCGCAAAACCAGATCTTAGCTTCCTCGCTTCTAAATAAGTGGGGTGGGTCTGTCAATGAGAATGAATGGCAGTTCGGGCTGGGTAATATCGCATTGGATGGGGATGACGCAGCTGACATGAAAAGGCTGAACATCGACAGTGGCCCGTCCGAATTTGTGCGATGGAACTCCGGATCTGGTGGAGGTCTGGATCTGGGTGAGCGACCCATCAATGCTGAATTTGGACCATCGTTTCTGAATGCTGCGACTGGAAATCAGATAGATTTTCCCTTCCCGCAGGTACAACAGCCAGTAATCCCCTCTTCAATCAACGTTCCTGAACAGCAACAAACTCCCTCGATCATAATGCAAGGGGGCGGTGAGACTCAGAAGAATGGACAGAGTGGAATACAATTCATGTTCAATCAGCAAATGAATCCAGTACAGCTGCACATGCAACAACAACTTCAATCCAATGCAACTTCTTCTGGATCAAGCAATGTCGGAGGAATCTCTCTTGCAAACATTCAGCAAGAAGAAGAACAGCAGAAAGTACCAAATTCTCAAGGAAAATTTCCGACAAATTCTGTGGGCCCTACTGTTACTGTACGGAATCCGGTAATCAAATTGCATAAAATCTTCTGTTTTCGATTCTTTTACGATCGACTGTTTACTAAACACCATGTCACAGAACAACTCTGCTGGGGAAAATGGTACCAAGAGGAGCATGGAAGTTCCAAAGCGAAGCGAAGATGCTCGTGTGGACCCGAAAAGAACAACAGAAACCACCAAAACAACCACCAAAACTGAAGGGAAACGAACTGAACCAAAGGTTTCAATTTGATGTCCTTGGTATGCAAGGGAGGTCACATATGCAATTTCAGGGGAAAGGGGCCACCACAAAGGTCAAACTTCGGGGCTTGCCTTATGGAGCAACGACTGCAGATGTTCTGAATTTCTTCAAGGGACTTGGGGTCCTTGAAGAAAGCATCACGTTTGGCATCAACTCTGTAAGGCATTATAGTGCAAAAAATTCACTTCTGACGCAAAATTTGCAGGAGGGAAGACCAAGTGGAGAAGCTTGGGTATCCTTCAACAGGATTGAAGATGCAAGAAAGGCGGTACGTGAGAAGGACAGGCACCACATGGGCGATCGATACGTGGAGCTCTTCCTCCTGAATGAATGTGGCGGAGTCGCCAGTCGTGCTCTCAAGTGAAGGACGGCAGAAGATCGTGGGGCAATGGTACTTCGAAGACCATGTGATTTTCTTGTCGTTCGTTCTATTCTATTGGGGGGGGGGGGGGGGGGGGGGTCCCCCGCGCGCTCCAAAAAGGTTGCCGAGGATGTGGGAGATGAACAAGTGTGTGGGAAGGTTGAAAACTTATCTAAGGTTGGTGAAAATTGTTTGGTCAAGAATACTCTCACAGTGTAAGTCATCGTGCATGGAAGTCGTGGATAAAAGAACAGCGAGTGAAGTTGAATCATTTCAAAATCCAGTGAAATTCATTGGAGCTTCTTCAAGACTGGGAAAATTTCTCGCTATGGTTGGTTGTGCTCAGACTTTCAAGAATATCTTGATGTCCATGTGTTCGTGGAATGAAATGTTATAAGCAATACTTCTCATGAGTTGAGGAGGTGGTGGATTGATAAGGGGAAGGCTGCGTGGGAGGAGGGAGGAAGAGAGCGCAAGCTAAGGGAGGGCAGGAATGAAGAATGCGGGCCATAGGAGGTGCAACGGTTAACCTTTGGATGCCCATCCTATCAATCCATGTCTGCTTGCTGGCCGTTGATCCATGAGGTGGACGGTCTTTACCTGTCGTTACATCCGCCTGTCCTGGCTTGCTCGTATGACCTTTTTTTTCCCTGCTTTGAAAAGGATGGCAGAGGGCCCGGTGATCGATGACGAGCTAGGCGCATGCATCGCAGAGAGACTGTCATGGCGCTCAGTCGCTCCTCCTCCTCCTCTCCCTGACCGCTGGACAGCTCAACCTTGCCTCCAGCCCGGGGCTGTGAATCGAATCGTCGCGCGAGCAAACGAGCACGCGGGGGCCCTAGGACTAGTCGTGTCATGGGACCAGCCCTTTGCTGTTCGCAGTGCGGCGAATATGCGTGACGAGGAAGGTGGGAGAAGAGGGAGGAGGGAGGGAGGTGGGAGGAAGGTGGGAGGGGGATGGAGGGGGAGGAGGGAGGAGGGTGGGAGGAAGGGGGAAGCATGGGGAGGAGGGAGGAGGGAGGAGGGTCTCGTTGAAAATGATGTGCATCAGGCCACAAACAGGATGACGAGGAGTATAGTCAGCCAAGGATCTGCGAGGGGGATTGGTAGGTGAATCCTTGCTGGGTGATGACAACTCAAGCTGATCGCTAGGCTACTGAGCATCGGAGATATCGATGTGAATGCAGACAGGGCGAACAAGAGTGAGCTCGTCAACAGACTTGTTATGTATCACATTCACACTAGAATACAACCACGTTGCCCTCACATCCATACTCGCAGGCATGGGGAGCAGGGCGAACGAGTCAGACTCGTCATGCAGCGAACTGACAAGACGGTCTTACTGCATGTCCGTAGAGCCAACGCGTGCGTGACTTCCTCTGCTAGATCTACTCTGTCACCTTGAGGCGCCATTATGCCGCTCCTGGGGAGCCGCGCATTGACATCCTGCGGTGCTAAAGCAGGAGGAAGAAACGAGCTGCAGGCATTCTAGGGTTGCCACAGCCATCGATAGATGGGGAGAGCAGAGGACGAGATGCGAATCTCATCGAGAAACCCGCGGAAGAAGCCGAAGGAGCGGCCGACGTCACCGCATGCTCCCACTCTCCACCTGCTGATCATGTCATGACTTCATCTCTGACTAACTTACTGAGGTCACAGCACCTGATGTTGGGCTGCGATGTGAACAAGTCGCTGCTGCATGCTGCGAGCTCGGCGTCTGCCCTCCACGAGCCCGTGTCGCGATCGAAGACGAAGATCTTGCACGTTCCTTGGGTCCGGTCCCCGACGATGGTTACCTTCCACCATCTTCCTTCATGCAGCTCCGTGGAGCCAGCTAGCGAGAGGAGGTCGAGGGACGCGGTCGTCCATGAGAGTACAATCCTCCTTGACATGCTCAACTGAACCCGCAGCCCCGGGTGATCCCCTGAGAAATCGAGCAGGCACGAGTCCCAGCCCTGAGGTTCATCAACCCGCAAGCTGAACTCGATGGTGAAGGAGGAGACGTTGATGAGGTTGAGGGAGGAGGCAGGAGAGGGAGACAGGAAGTTGACCCCGGGGAAGAAGGCAGAGGCCCTGGTGCCTGCGCAGAGAACGGCGAACTTCTCCTCTGGGGGGACTTCACCGGAGTAGACAGGGGCGAGGCTCCCTCCGCCTCCCTGAGCATAGAGATCGTTGCGAGGGGATGCGACCCCGCTCTCCCGGTACCACTCGTCCTGCAGCCCGACGGGCGATGCTGCGTTGATCTCGATTGCTATTGCGCCTCCTCTCCCTCCCTCCCCCTCGAACCTCCAGTAGGCGAGAACGTCGGTTATCGACCGTGCAGAGCAGGAGCAGTGTACCCCGTCCCCGGTCCATCCAGCCTGGCACTTGCCCTGGTAGTTTCGCAGCCCCACGGATATCCGAGATGGAGGGCGCTGGACGTGACCATTGCGCCCGACGCAGGTGCCGGAGAAGGAGGAGGGAGGGCAGGAGGAGCGGTAGAGCTCCACCCTTAGAGCCGCCTCGTTCTCCCACGAGACCGGGAAGATGCGGAGGAAGCGAGCGGAGAGAGGAGAAGGGAAGGAAATCAGGCGGACACTGTCTGCGTCCTCGTTGCCTTGGAAGAGGGTCCCCTGCCCTGTCTCCTCGTCTCCTACCAACATCCAGTCGACCCCCGTCGTGCTGCTGCGCACCAAGAACGACTTGACCCAGCCCTCGTTGCTGCCGTTGACGCCCCACCTCCCTCCCTGCAGGCCAACAGCGACCAAACTGTCTTCCAGCTGATGGAGCTCGACCTCGAGATAGGCCTCGGCGTCTTCCAGCTGTGGTCGCCATGCTCCTCTCTCGAAGTTCGCGTCGGGTGCCTGGTAGAGCCGCCCGTAATCGGCTGAGAAGTTCGAGCTGACGCTGCTGCTGGATCGCAGCTGGCGGGATAGGAAGAGGTTCCGGTTGCTGACCCCCAGGGCCTCGGGGCTCCCCCCGTACATGCATCCTCCCTCCTGAGATGCCCTGCTGTACTTGGACACCTCGTCCTTGCACCAGTCAGAGCAGCTCTTCCAGCCGTCTTGACATGCCGCGGTCCTCTCCACCCCCGAGAAGAAAAACCCGGCCGTCTCTCTCCCTGCTGCGCAGACGTTCAGCTGCATCTCCTCGTCCCACATCCCTCCTCCGTGCTTGTCGCCAAAGTCGTACATCCTCCACAAGTACCTCCCGTACACGTCGCCCGCCACTCCTCCTCGCAGACTAGCCTCCTCCCATCCTGCTGCCGTCCAAGATCCTCCCATGACGGTCGTCGGTGAGCGGCTGACGGCCCTGTAGACGGTGATGACGTCACCTCCATCCTGGAAGTTGGAAGACAAGACGCCCTGCTCAAGGTGCTGGACGTAGAGGACCTCTGAGAAAGGATAGTTCCTGCAGTCCGCTCGGTAGCCTGCAAGGTAGTGAGAGAGAAGAGGGAGGGAACGTGAGAAGGGAAGGCGAGTGAGAGGAAGGAGAAGGTTGAAGAGAAACGCGGAGGGAAAGGTGAACAGACATTGTGGAGCGAGAAGGGGAGAAGGAGAGGGCGTCGGAGGAAGGGTGAGTTGGCGAGAGAAGGAAGAAGAGAGGAGAGAGGAGAGAGGAGAGAGGAGAGAGGAGAGAGGAGAGAGGAGAGAGGAGAGAGGAGCGCGGAGAGAGGAGAGCGGAGAGGAGAGAGGAGAGAGGAGAGAGGAGAGAGGAGAGAGGAGAGAGGAGAGAGGAGAGAAGAGAGAGGAGAGAGGAGAGAGGAGAGAAGAGAAGAGAGAGGAGAGAGGAGAGAGGAGAGGAGAGGAGAGAGGAGAGGAGAGAGGAGAGAGGAGAGAGAAGAGAGGAGAAAGGAGAGAGGAGAGAGGAGAGGAGGGGCTACCATCAGTCCCGTAAGGGAGTGAGAGGTCGAAAGCGAACTCGTTCACAAGATCGACACGCTCAGTTGTTGTGAAGCACATCAGCCATCCCCCTCCCATGGTCTGCATGTCGCAGTAGCCGACGTGCTCCTTGGTGTGGTTGACGAAGCCGTCTTCATTCTGCGGCAGCAGCCAGTAGAGGCCCGACTGGTTATATCCTCTCTCCAGCAGCTCCAGGCAGGATGAAGCTGCAGGATCAAGTGAGGAAGGGGCGAGGTATAGGAGGAGAATGGAGGAGGGAGGGAGAGAGGGAAGAGGAAGAGGAGGGGGAGGAGGGAGAGGAGGAAAAGGGAGGAGGGAGAGGAGGAGGGAGAGAAGGGAGAGGAGAGGAGGCGGGCAGGAGAGTCAAAGAGGCAAACACGGAGAAGAAATTGAGGAGGGGGAGAGGACGGACACAAGAGAGGAGCAGGCCGGAGGGCTGGGAGGACGAGGGATGGACAGCAGACAAGGCTGATACAAACTGCCGTCCAGGAACCAACCAGGAGCGTGATCGATGGAGTTGATGACCGAATGGCTCCAGACGTATCCTACTTGACTGGTCGTCTGTGACACCTTGAAGACCTGGAGGGAGAAAGTCAGGAAGCAGCAACCATGGCTTCGGCTGTTGGACTCACTGAAACGCTTCCAGCTCGTGCTCCCTTGGCAAACCTGTCGGCCGAGTCCACCTCGCTCCCTCCAGGGGCTCCGAGGAGGAGGAAGTCGCCGTCGAAGGAGAGCGAGTGGCCGACTCTGGCGTTTGAGCATGCGAAGATATCCTGGACCTCTCGCCTCTGCACCAGGTGAAGCGATAATGGCGAGGAGGAGGACGAGGAGGAGTTAGGAACGAACAGGAAGGCACTGCCCTGGGTCCTCCTCCTCAGTCTCCCGTCCTGCTCCATGAAATCATCTGGCCATCGCGCCGGGGCCGTTCTCCCTGGCGCGCTGACGGCAGCGTAACCGAGGGGATTGAGGGAGACGGCAAAGCCAAACATCTCTGCAGACAAGTCAGTATCCTCCTCCTCCTCCTCCTCCTCCTCCTCCTCCTCTCCCTCTCTCTCCTCTCTCGTCCCCTCCATCTCTTCCTCATCCTCCCCATCATCCTCCTCCCTCTTTTCCTCTCTCTTCCTCTTCTCTTCTCCTCTTCTCTTCTCCTCTTCTCTCCTCCTCTCCTCCTACAACGATCCAGGTCAGCTCACCGCTGGAGCTGTTCGACGTCACGTCTGGCAGGACCCGCTGGTACTCGTACAAGTTCCCCTCCGCACTCTCCGCGAAAGTCAGCACAGCGCCAGAGTCCAGCGTCCTCCTCTCGTTCTCGGCCCGGAAGTTGGTCCAGCCAGGGGACCCGACGGCGAGCAGCTGCTCGTTGACATACAGGGAGAAGCCGAACCGAGCACCTGACCCTCCGCTGCTGTCGACAAGAACTTGCCGCAGCCCCCAGGACCCAGTGAGCCCGGAGGAGGAGGAGGAGGAGGAGGAGGGGAAGTATCTCCTGGGGGAGAAGGAGAAAGCCCTCCCCAGAGATGGAGCAAACTTGTCGAAGACGTACACAGCTCCGATCCTCCCAGCAACGATCCCACCTCCGACCCCAGCTCCCGGCGACCCCACGAAGATCCTGTTGCCGAACACAGCAACGGCCTCCCCGAACCGGCCGCCGGGGGTCGCCAGGAGGTTCTCAATGGTCAAGTGCCGGCAGAGGAAGGTGGTCGAGCCGCAGGTCAGGGAGGCAGGAGGAAACTGCTCGGCAGTGAGGGGGGGGTGAAGGAGGCGGGTCTGGACAAATTCATCTCCTACCCTCTCCCAAACCCCGACCAGCCCGACTCGACCCTGGTCGGAGATGCTTGCTCCTGGGGCTCCGACGACTAGGAGGGAGGAGTTGGTGGTGGCATGCAGGGCGACCGACCAGCCGTAGCCGTCGCCCTCGCAATGGCGGTAGCAGTAGGAAGGGATCAACGTCTGCACGAGCTGCGGGCCGGAGGAGGGGGAGAACATCTCGTACAGGAAAACAGCGCCGCTGCCACGCTGCATCGGTGGAGAAGGGAATCAGATGCTAGGAGAGCAGAGCAGAGAAGAGAAGAGCAGAGAAGAGCAGAGCAGAGCAGAGCAGAGCAGAGCAGAGCAGAGCAGAGCAGAGCAGAGAAGGAGAGGAGAAGGAGGAAACATACTGCCCCTCCTCCTCTCTCCTCGCCGCACCGTCCTCCTCTCATTCACTCCTCCTCAACACCTGCAACGAGCTGGGAGTGGCGCCAGGGGCTCCGACGGCGAGGAGATGCCTGCTCCTGGTGCAGATCTGATGCTAGGTCAGGCGAGGCAGAGAGGCAAGCATGCTCAGCATACCACTCCCTCCTCCAGGAAGATCAGCGACAACGATCTCCCAAAGTCAATCTCGTACGCACACGTCACGTCCGAGAAACCCTCCTCCGTCTCGTTGACAGAGCACAACCCCCATGATGGAGGAAGCAGCGTCCCTCCCTCCACCAGCCTCAACTGCAGCTCCTCCTTCCAGCGGGTCTGGAAGACAACGAACGCGCAACCGGAGCCAAACCTGATCATCTTCAGTTTGTTGTCTCATCCTCCCTCCTCTGCCCCTGCCTCTGCCTTCCCCTCTCCTCCCTCTCCCTCTCTTCAACCCCCCCCCCTCTCCTCCCATTCACAATTCTCGTTCCTTCTCCGCCTCTCCCATTCCTTCCTGACTCTCTTGCCCCCCTCGCTCCCGCCTTCGCGTCCTCACCTATCCACTGACGCTGAAGGAGCTCCTACCACAGCGATCGTGTCCACAGGCGATCCCACGACGCTGCTACCCAGCTGAGAGCCAGCAGGGAGAGGAGGAGGAAACATCTGCATGTTCAAGAAAGTAGCGTCTACGGATCCCAGCTCTATCCCCTCAGTCCACAAGTAAATCCTTGCTTCCTGGCACCCGCCCTAGTCTTCAGAGCCTTGCGACGACAAGAAAAGTCACCTGAGACTGCGGGGAGTAGGATGAGATGGCATGTTGGCCGCCATGCAATCGGCAAGAGGCAACCCCATCGCTCGTGTCGTTCAGGTAGGGAACGTTGTAAATCGCTTCCATCGCAAAACTGCAAGTTCATCTTTGATCAGCAACACCACAACAATGTATAACCTCTTCTGCTAACACTGCCTCCTCCCTCTCTCTGAACTTTTGCGCTTCTCTCCTGTCCTCTACTCTACTCTACTCTACTCTACTCTTCACTCCTCTTCTCCTCTCCTCTCTTCTCTTCTCTTCTCTTCTCTTCTCTTCTCTTCTCTTCTCTTCTCTCCCCTCCCATTACCTGTAGGGTCCCTCACTGTCACGGACGAACAGATAGGCTTGCGAGTGCTCCCAGTCGACCAAACCAAGTTCGGCTGCTCGTAGACAAATCGAAGTCCTCAACAACGACTGAGAGGGACAGTCAGGGCAGGCTCTGGAGCCGATTCAGATCACATTGCAGGCAGCGCACGTCAACTTCTTGGCAAGCGACCAGCCAGTGAAGTTGTTGTCCTCCTTGTCGGCATCCTCAAGACTCTTGTGGAAGATGAAAACAGATCCACGTCCTTCATCGCAGTTCGAGCACATCACGGCCAGGTAGCCATAACTCAAGGCAACCTGTAAGGAATCACTCGTTGCATGCGAGAAATCTCATCGCTATCACCTGCTCCCCGAACTTGTCTCCCACCACGGCCTCGCTGTTCCCATAGACGTCCACCGCTTGCAGCCTCCGCGTGATCGCCCAGTCGTCTCCTTCCCTTGTTGGCCTTTCTACCAGCACCAGCTAACAGCAAGAGGTAAGAAGGAGGAGGAGGAGGAGGATTGCAGAGAATCCCGACCGAGCCGGCGGTAGTTCCGTTGCCAGGGCACCCGATTGCCACCAGCTCGTCCGAAAAGGAGTAGAAGAGCTCTTCATCTACCGCAAGGGACCGTCCACAGCCTTCTCCTGCCACGTCATCGAAGAGGAAAGTTTGACTGGCCTCCGATCCTCTCGTGGCAAACGGGAAGAACTTGACCAAGGTCGAGTTCGCGTCGCCTACATAGGAGTAGGACACGATGAGGACTCTGGCTCCGAACGCCACGTCCATGGGGAGGATGTCAAGGCTTTCGTTGGGGTAGCTCACTTGAAAATGCTTCAACTTCCCCCAGCCATCCTTGACGAAACTGCCGTTGGCTGGCAGGTACAAGAAATAACATCAACACTTGAGAGCTGTTACAAGATCTTGGAGCTTGTACCTCCCACATGATTCCCGTAGAGGTAGATCGATCTTCCAACACAGACGGCAAGGTATCCTCGTGAGAGCCTCAGCTTCGGCGCGAGACTCTCGTTCCCTCCTCCTTGTTCCGGAAGGTCAAAGTTTGCAACCTCTCCTGCAACGCCCTCAGATATCTCACGCGGCAAATCGGAGCAGGAAGGCAACGAACAATCACCCCAATCTCCTTCCTTTCTCCTGGACCAGATGGACACTGAGAGGTTCGAGACAAACGCGAGAGCGTCCGGCCCCACATCCATGTCGAACGAGCCGCTGCCATTGACGAGGATCCTCAAGTCAGGCTGAGAGCAGGGAGACGTCAGCGTGGCAGGAAGGCGCTCAGAGCAAGGTTCTCACCTCGAGCCTCGGAGTCTCCTGCCAACTTCCTCCCTCGGCCGCAACCAACAGCAAGATCCATACCCTCCATGCCGCCATCGCCCTGCCCCGATAGTCCGTTGAAAGGTAAGAAAAAAAAGGTCAAATCAAGCTTCGTCAAATAAAGAGAAATCTCAGTCCGAGCCGGGCTCTCCGACTCAGTGACTCGCTGCTACTGGCGTGACTGAGCTAGGCTAGCGGCCGCGTGACTAGTTAGACCCGGGCCGTCCGATCAAACCCCCCTGGGCCGCGCCTACCCGTAGCCTCAGTGGTGCTGTCAAGGGCGCGCGGCCGGCGAGTCTGCCAGGCTGAGTCGGGTCAGGTACGGTACTCGGCAGACGGACTCAGTCCCCGGCCCCGGAGATTCAGACTATTGCCCGTCTCAGTGCTCACTGACTTAGATCTGACGGTTGGCTTGATCGTATCATAATGTTCCGTTCATGTTGCAAGGCCTAGCTGCAGCTAGTGCGGCGACCTCGCTGGTTGAAGTTCGTCGCTGTCAAACTTCGGGAAGGTTTATTAGAGCGGCGGGCCACACGGACTCGACTGAGGTTGCCGCTGTCAAGTTGAATCAATAGTAACTTGCGACAGACCCGGAACTAATCTAATCATGTATTGAACTATTTACAACCACTCGTGCGCCCCCTTTATAGTCGACGTCCTTCACCCCGGAGAGCTGCGTATGATTGATGGATCTGACTTAACCTGGAGCAAGATCAGCGCCTGAGAGAACGAGAGGGATTCAACGAAGATACTTGTGTGTGATGGAGGAAGAGGAGCCGACGTCGACACCAGGAGTGAGAGGGTCGAAACTTCTGATTGCCTCGCTCTGAGCCAACCGCATTGGAGGGCGATACGAAGACATTCTAGAAGCGTTCGGATCCAGTCCAAAGAGCACGGTTTGTTCAGAGGAAGCAGCAAGACTGTCCGCATGCAGAAACGCTTGACCCCCAATGCTGCCGCTCCTGTCATTGACACCCGCAGTCCAGCGCTGGTTCTTCATTGTGTGAATCGGACGCTTCGGGGTCAGCTGGGGAGGAGGGCTTGGAAGGAACGGCTTGCTGGGCTGATGCTTCAGGGGAGGCGGCGAGTTTGCGCTAGCCATCGAGTTCCAGTCCTGCAGAGAGTTCCGTAGGGCTTCAGCTGCGTACCGAGGAGTCTCGTTGAGGTCGTCCAGGCTTCCAGCAGAGCGAGTCTCGACGTTGATGTCTTGCCCTCTCCTTGCTGACGTGTCGGCGCGAGAGTACAAGAGAGTCTGATCGCCGGCAGCGTCAAAGTGCGAGTGATGGAGCGATGAAGAAGTGTCCACCCTCCCGTGGCTGCCGTGCGCCTGTCTCCCTGCCTGAGGATGGAGAACGTCGTACTTGAGGTGAGAAGAAGACTGAGTGGAGTAGTTCATCGAGGTCGTTTCCATCCCCATCACGTCCCTCGAGGAGACTTGCAGGCTGTCTGAAGGGTCCCTCTTAGCGCTGCCAGCATGGCCCAATCTATACATCTCGTGATGGTGAGAGTCGTTGGCCCGGTGACTTGAGGAGATGGCGGGAGAGTGCGTGGTTGAGCTCATGGAAGTGTTCTCGTACGATGTCGAGAGAGGGCGGTCGAAGTCCTGCACAACTTCGTTCACATGATGAAGATGATTAGAACGACCGTTCACCTCTGGCAGCGGAAGCTGTGCCTGGCGGTGAAACGGAACGCTGGAGGCGAAACTGGGCCGATCCATGGAGGACAACTCCTGCGGAAGGATGAGTCACTTGCCCGGCAGGGGAGGGGAGGAGGACGATTGTAAGGAGACGAGGAGACAACCTGTATCTTTGCATCTCTAAGACGTATCTCGCGGGCCGCATGATCAACGGATTGTTTCAGAGAGTCGATTTGACCTCGCAGATTTCTGACTTCCGTTTCATGCTCGCCTTTGATCCTGCCTATGGTTGCGGACGAGAGCTGGAAGGAGTGAGTGAGTTTGGTTGGCTGCTTTCTTGATCTCCTTTACCTCTGCTTCCATGTTCCGACTGTTATCGACAGCTGACTTCAAGGCTTCGACCTCTGCCTTTGCAGAGGAGAGCTCGAGATTGAGGTTGGATACCGCCTCGACCAGGTTTCGTTTGTCTCCTTCATAGTCTTGAATAAGTTTTCTACGGAGACCATCAGAACTCGCCATGCCAAGAGACGGTTGAAACAGAGACTAGGCAGCCAGAGAGAGAGGAAAGAGAGCAGTGATCCAGGGAGACAATGAAGGAGCACGAAGGGAGGGAGGGAGGGAGGGAGGGAGGGAGGGAGGAACTTGGAGGTTGCGATGAAGAGGGAGGGAGGGAGAGGAAGAGGAAGAGGAAGAGGAACCGAGGGAGAGGGGGAGGGGGAAGGGGAGGGAGGGAGGGGGAGGGAGAGGGAGAGGGAGAGGGAGAGAAAGAGGGAGGGAGAGGAAGAGGGAGGAAGGGGGAGGACCTCATCTCCTGGCTGCATCTCTGATGAGTCTCCTCCACTAGCCGAAGTCGATCCACTTCATTCTCAGTCTGGGCAGCTCGAGCTTTGACGTCTCTCAGCGCGTCAAGAAGCTCTTCCTGCACCGCTTTACTCTCCGCGTAGAGATCATCCTTGTGGGACAACATTTGCAGAACTTTGCTAATTTGAACAGGTCAAGGTTGAACCTCGACGTGCAAGGTTTCCATACCTCAGCTCTGTCTCGAGATATTTGCACTGCTCTCTCAGTTTGTTTTTCTCCGCTGAATCAGCTTCGAGACGGGGCAATCTTTCTCTCATCGAGTCCATTTGGCATTTCATCTCTTCCAAAAAGGCTCAGATGGACAACCTGTATCTATGATGGATTCTTACCCTTGGTAAGTCTCGTGATCCTTGACATTTGATTGGATAGAGTGTTGACTATTGCCTCTGCTGTGACGTAGAAAGATTCGAGCATGACATTGTCATTGTCGATGAAGTCGATATGATCCAACAACTGAGCTCCATCGTCATGACAGGAAGCTTCTTGTTTCATGTAACTTACCGCAGTCTTTTCATTCTCGAGCCTTGCGATCGCCTGTGCACGCAAGGTCAGGGCATGAAAGATGTGGACATGACGAATCACCTGTCTCAACTTCAGGTACTCCTCTGATTGTGATTGAATATCTGATAACTCTTGATTCCTCGCTTGTTCTTCCAGCTTTTGAGTCAGAAGCTCCTTTTCCTTCTGGAGACCTGAGATATGATCAACACAGGTAGAACAGTTCAGGACGCGCATACCTCTTATCGTGTCCTTCTGCTTCATGACTTCCTCCAACACACCTCCCTGAGAATCTCCTTGAAGACCAAGCTGCTTGCGAGTGTTCAGACAAGAGGAAGACACGGGGTAGCTCCCTACCTCATGTGCTTTGATATTGAGAGCATTCTTCAATGACTGCAGGATTCCAGATCATGACAACAGAAGAGCGATAGAGGAGGTCGCAGCTACCTTGTTGTATGCTGCTTCTTCATCTGCCGCATTCTTCACGTCATTGTACTTTGCAAATAATTCGTCATACTCCTTCTCTTTCACCGAAAATTTGTTCTGTAGAAGACAAGAATGTCAGATGAGATCGCAGTTCGAGCGTGGGTCTATGTCACCTGCAAACTCTTCAATGCCTTTGCCAAAGTCGCAAGAGCTTCTCTGTTGGATCCCTGCTGCGAAGGCTCGCTGGTCCCAGCAGCTTTCGATTCTTGCAGGGCCTTCTGCAGCACAGAGACTTGCCTCTCCGCAGCCATCAGTTCCTTCTCTCTCGCTTCCAGAGTTTTCCTCAAGTTCTTCTTCTCATTCAACGAGCTCTCGAGTTTTCTGTTGACTTGCTTGTACTCTTTCGAGATGGTTATCATTTGCTTCAACACATCCTATAAGCACAAGGCCAAACGTCAACACACATTCGACGCAAAACACAATCCTCACATTGTGCTCTTTGAAGCTCAAGTTCCCATCCCTTGCAAAATGGTCCTTCGTTATAGAAGGACTCACGCACGACATCGAGCTGTTCTTGCTGCTCTTATTGAGGGCATTGGAGCCGCGAGAGATGTCGGCTGACGCTACCTGCTCCCTGAGTTCCAGGATCTCCCTTGCCTGCTCCCTGATCTTATCAGACAGGGCTTGATACAGGGCCTCGTGGTCTCCGTGTTGCGGCTCTTTAGGGGAATTTGAGCTGAGAGAGCCATCGTGAAACGAGATGTCCGGCCTCGAACGCTCCATGGCTGTGCAAGATATCGAAGAATATTCCTACTGTGAATGTATCTCGCTTCGTGCTTTATTCCACTGCGGGCAGTGCAGAAAACTCCAGTGCAACCGAGTCAATCTCGACATTAAATACAATCTTCTTTCCGATGAGTACCATTTAGTAGACTGCTGGAACTGCCCTGCTCCCGTTTCCAACAAGCAAGGTGTGTTTGCTAACGAGACATTGAAATCTTTCAGGCATCATCGATCATCTTGAAGTTTTGTCATCTCCATACTCCCTGGCTCTTGTCTTTTCCTGCCTTCATCGTCTCCTCCTCCATTCCCCATACTAACATCTACCATCCCGCCATTGCCCGTACCCAATACACGAGTACCCCCCACCACCCCAAAGGTTGGTAAGATTGACCGGTACAAGTCCTCTTTTAGCGAAAACTCACCGCTCGCCTCAGAATATATATTGAAAAATGAAGAAGACAGCAAAATTCTAATACACATCTCGTAGCAACAAGGAGTTGAAAACAAGTTGTGGTCAAGCATGGGGGGCGAAACATGGTGGATCGGCGCGGTAGTGGTGGCTGCGATTGCAGTGTCGTTGATGAGGTGAGCAAGGAGAGAAGAGGGAAATACGTATAATGGTATGAGATGATGAGATGCTCATGGAGGTGATGATGGTAGATGTTGAAGATGTGGGTGCTGCAAGGTTGTTGCTTCTTCTCACCCGTTTTGTTACATTTGACGGCGGCACTGATGTAGAAGCCCTTTGATGAACGCACAAGAGTCTTAACACTTTCATTGTAATCTTGTTCTTGTTGATGTTTTCAGCGCAAAAAAGATGGTTTAATGATTGTATGTCCTTTGACATGGATCGCAGGACAATTCAAAAAAGTAAAGCGAGAGACAAATTTGCAAGACCTTTCAAGGAGGAAGGAGACGTTTTGCTTGTGATAGCTCATCCTGACGACGAAGCAATGTTCTTCACTCCGACAATCCTTGCATTGAGAGATAGCGTGAACGTACATGTGATGAGCTTGTCGAACGGTGATTACGCGGGATTGGGTTGGGTACGAGCGAGCGAGCTCGTTGAGAGCTGTCGTCTGCTGGGGATCCCAAAAGAACGTGTGAGCGTAGTGGACGATCCGTCCTTGCAGGTTTCCTTCCTCTTCTCTGTGTAGGTAAGAAGCTGAACCGTGGACGAAGGATGGGCCCACCAATACGTGGAGCCCGGACACCATATCCTTGTATATACTGCCGTACCTGAAGAAGAATGGTATCAGCACAGTCATCACCTTTGATGAATATGGTGTATCAGGTCAGAGGAAGCTAGTTGGACTCTGTGCCGCTAATCCATCGCGCAGGACATCCCAATCATATAGCAGTTCACACTGCCTTGGTGAAGCTCGTCCAGAACAAGCGGATTGAAAAAGGAAAGGCATGGAAGCTACAGAGTGTCAACCTGTATGTCCGCAAGAGATAGAAGGCTTGTGGACTTTTCTCACTTCCATATCCTTCAGGCTTCGCAAGTATATTGGTCCACTTGCAGCGTTAGAAAGTGATGTTCGAGAGCTGCTAAGAATGGACTCCCCGACGTCGCAGACAGTCTTCTTCTTCGATCTCGGAGCAGTCTGGAAATGTCTGAAGGTAAACCTGGTGGGGATGGACGTGCCTTTCATCACAGTACCCATTCGCAGGCTCACAACAGCCAGTGCGAGTGGTTTCGCCATCTTTTCATCGTCTTTGGAAGATACTCCTACATGAACACATTAGATCTGATCGACGGCTGAGGTTTTTGATCACCTCACTCTCATGCCATGAATGAACTTGTAATATGCTTGATCGACTTGCTTTCAGACATCAGAACGTGTCGTAGAGCCAAGTTTGTAGTCAGCTGAGACAATCCTGAGGTGAGCTCAAATTCACAAGCTCCCCTCAGAGTTGCACACTTGGACGAAAACCCCTCCCTCCTTCCTCCTCACTACCTCCCTGCTCTTCTCCTTTGATCAGACCAACTTGGTCGTTACGATGCGCACAGCTCTGTCCCTCTCTGTTGTGTTCCTCCTCTCGCTGCTGCCGCCATGCGCCTCTTGGAACGTCGCGTGCACCGGTAGAATGTGCGCAGAGCATGGCCGACGAGACATCGCGGTCCTCCTGCGCGCCTGAGCTGACAACCGGTGTGACGGTTACTAGAAGGTGTCGAGGAGAGAGGTCATCACGGCCGCCAAGTTGGTTGCTCCTTCTCTGCACCTCCTCATCACGAGAGAGGCGGCGGCGGCGGATCAGAATCAGCTCTCTACTTTCCAGACTTCAGGAACCGGTACCAGTGCTGGCAGAGGCTATGGTGGAGGTGACAGGAAGTCCGCAGGCCTCAAGTTTGTCGACATCAGAGCAGGCAGCGGCGAGGAAGTCAAGGTTGGCGACAAAGTGAGCTTCCATTATATCGGGAGACTTGCAGGACGCCAGGGGAAGCCTTTCGAGGACACGTACGTGCGGAGCCTAGTGCCCGTACTGATGATCGTGACTCTCCCGCAGATACTCCGATGAGCCTGTTCGGGTAGAGCTGGGTAAGACGCGGGTGATCAAGGGGCTGGTAGGTCAAGGGGCCAGAAGCGTGGTAGCTGACGTCATGGCAGGAAGAGGGTCTGCTGGGGATGAGGGAAGGCGGCAAGCGGAGGCTTCTGATCCCTTCCTCCCTGGGCTACCATAACAAGTAGGGGGCAACGACTTCCTGTTCTGTCGAGGAGCGGCTGAGCAAGGTCGGCAGGAGCGAGGAGCCTATCCCACGTTCCTTCGGCAACAGGCAGAGGCTGTACTCAACAGTCCTCAACAAGATCCGAACGGAGAGGGAGCGCAAGGTCAAAGAGCCTCTGTCCATCCCCTCTCCGCCCTTGCTCACGCTGACTGTTGTGACTGCTACCAGGCGCTAGGGCAGGATATTGCGGGGGTCGTCCTGATGGATGTTGAAGTAACAAGAGTTCGGTCTGGCCAGATGTGAAGTCGCCGTAGGCCAAGTGCGAAGAAGAAATTGCATGGATGAAACTGAATTTCGTGTTCGTGTGGACCCCGCTGGCACTGATCGCATAGCCGGCAACCCCCTTCACACTATCGCACAACCTCGCTCTCCGAGGCTCATCTCAGTCCCTCAGGCAGGAACACAAGTCTTGTATTTTACACATGTATTGTACACTAGTCATACATCCCTTCAGCTGGACTAAACTGATGGGCTGCCAGCTCAGCGCTCCACCTACTAACTAGTCTTAGGCTGCAGCAGCTTGACGAGCAAGCCTGACGCCATGCCGGTGGTCCCGGGCCTGTCTCGAGTGGGCCGGGGCAGAGGAGCCTCTGAGGCTCGGGGTGTTGCTGATGAGCTTGTTCATGATCTTGTCGTAGTTGGACGCCATCACGTCGTAGGAGAACTGCCGCAGCACGCGGTCGCGGCCGGCCTTGCCGATGGTGTTCCGCAGCTCGGGACTCTGATGGAGCTTGTAGATGGCGTCGCTGAGAGCTTGGGCGTCGGCTGGAGGCACCAGCAGGCCGTCCACTTGGTGGTCCACGGCCTCGGGGATGCCGTCGATGGCGCTGCAGACCACGGGCTTGTTGAAGGCCATGGCTTCGCCGATGACAAGAGGAAGCACCTCGTTGAGCGAAGGCACCAGCACCACGTCTGCTGCCATGTAGTATCGAGTCACGTCCGCCTGGATGTCCATGACGGTCAGCCTGGCTTGACCCCGCTGGTCCTCGTCGGTGTCTTCCCATCGAGCGTAGGACATGTCGTTGGCCTTGGCTTCCTTCTTGAGCTGCTCGATGTACTCGATCTCGTGGTCGCGTATGTACCGCGCCCCGACCATAAGGCACTTGAGGTCCTTGCAGCCCATCTCGTTGACGAGCCGAGAGCAGGCCTTGACTGTGTAGAGCTGTCCCTTGCGGTTGCAGATGGTGCCGAGATGGAGGACGACGAAGTCGTCGGGGCCATACCCGAGCTGAGCCCGGACAGCATCTCTTTCATTGGACTTCATGAAGTCATCGAGCTTCTTCAGGGGGATCCCGTTGTAGACCGTGCATGCGGCGTCCTCCTTGTAGAGGCCCTTGTAGATGTCCTTCTGAACGTTGGAAGGGAAGACGACACAGCCACAGTTGGCAAACGCCTCCTTGATCATGTCAGCGCTCAGAGACTTCATCATGAACACCTCCTTCGCGTAGTGCTCGAGCTGGTCTTGCGGCCACGCCTCGTGGATCACCCACACGGTCGGGAGTCCCATCTTGTGAGCGAGGTTGACGACGTCGCACCTCATGATGGTGTTGGCGAAGACCATGCCGATGCCCTCGTCTTGCAGGCGCTGCTGCAGGCTGGGAAGGAAGTCTGGTGCTGCCACGTCCATGATTTCTACCTTGAGGCCCAGCGCTTCGAGGTCAGCTCGCATGGGTCCCTCCTTGGGGGCGTACACGACGGTGAAGGACTGGCTGGCCATCAGCTTGCTCATGAGATGCAGGCAGAAGTTGTTGGCGCCGTTGCGCTCGAGCGAGTGCATGAACATGGCTACCTTGGGCTTGTCCTGCTGCAAACGGGCAGCGTGCTTGTGCTTGAGCTGGCTCTGTGGCTTGGTGTCATACAGGCTGGAGATGAAGTGGTCCATCTTTCCAGCGTTGCTCCAATCGTGCTGGGCAGCCAGACGGCGGAGCTCGTTGATCTCGAGCCCTGCGTCCTTGAGCCGGCGCATGGAGGAGAGGAGCGCCTTGGAGTCCATCTCTCCTCCTCGAAGGCGGAGGTCCTTGAGCAGAGCCTTGCTGCTTCCGAAGGGGATACGGCCGTCAGCGGCCGCGACGAGGCGAGTGGCGGTCATGAAGGAGACGGCAAGGAGGAGCTCTCGTATAGGGCGTGTATGCATCATGGTGGGACCAAGGAGTAGGGGCGATGATGATCTTTGTTAGCAAGCGTCGAGTACGATCGAACAGGAGGGGGACTTATAAGGTCGAGGATACAGCTATGGGAGGTGCGAGGAGGATTTTGAGAGCGTCAGAGGAGAGTGCAGAGGATGCTGATGAGGATCGTCAGGAGGAGGAGGGGGGGGGAGGGGAAGGAGGTCGTTGTGGTTGATGAGCGACTCCTCCCCGACTTTGATTTTCATAGCGGCATTCTTGGGGAGGAGCCGTGCAGTCGCCAGGGAGGGCCGTGATAGGACGAGGGGGGTAGGGGTGCAAAAGAGGGCAGGGGTGGGTGAGGGCAGCGGGAGGAGGGGGTGGGGAAAGACAGAAGAGGTGGATCCATCACATGGAGATTGATAGGGTAGGGGTGCCTTCTTGCCAAGGTTATCCGCCCCTTTGTTTTGACCATAGGTTTTGACCACAGGTTTGACCGTTTTGACCGACGCTCCGTCCGACTGTTCCCAGGTGCATTGTTCCCCTACGACTTACCTAGGACATCGCTAGCACCAGAACCCGGAAGCTATATCATAGTACTACAGCGCAAACGTCTCTTTCGGCGGCGTTTCGAAATGAGCAACTGCCAGTACAAGGTGCCCCGGAGATCGGGAGGGCCGCTCCGGAGTCTGCAGCCGATGCCGGTCAAACTTCAGTAGTCAAACTCAGTGGTCAAATGCCCGTCAAACTCCCAGCGGACGCATCAGATGCAAAACGAACGAACGTGGTCAAACCAGTGGTCAAACAGCTGACTGAACAAGGACCGTGGGACTGGTCAAACCTACAGTGGTCAAATTAAAGAGGCGCATAAAAGGGAACCCCACCCCTGATGGCTCCCCAACTTGCCCCTTCCTCTACCCCCTCCTCCCTCTGCCCTCACCCACCCCTGCCCTCTTTTGCACCCCTACCCCCCTCGTCCTATCACGGCCCTCCCTGGCGACTGCACGGCTCCTCCCCAAGAATGCCGCTATGAAAATCAAAGTCGGGGAGTCTCAAGGCCTTCAGGATGGCACGTAAACACGGTGGATTGACGACCTACACGAGACTGACGATCCTCATCAGCATCCTCTGCACTCTCCTCTGACGCTCTCAAAATCCTCCTCGCACCTCCCATAGCTGTATCCTCGACCTTATAAGTCCCCCTCCTGTTCGATCGTACTCGACGCTTGCTAACAAAGATCATCATCGCCCCTACTCCTTGGTCCCACCATGATGCATACACGCCCTATACGAGAGCTCCTCCTTGCCGTCTCCTTCATGACCGCCACTCGCCTCGTCGCGGCCGCTGACGGCCGTATCCCCTTCGGAAGCAGCAAGGCTCTGCTCAAGGACCTCCGCCTTCGAGGAGGAGAGATGGACTCCAAGGCGCTCCTCTCCTCCATGCGCCGGCTCAAGGACGCAGGGCTCGAGATCAACGAGCTCCGCCGTCTGGCTGCCCAGCACGATTGGAGCAACGCTGGAAAGATGGACCACTTCATCTCCAGCCTGTATGACACCAAGCCACAGAGCCAGCTCAAGCACAAGCACGCTGCCCGTTTGCAGCAGGACAAGCCCAAGGTAGCCATGTTCATGCACTCGCTCGAGCGCAACGGCGCCAACAACTTCTGCCTGCATCTCATGAGCAAGCTGATGGCCAGCCAGTCCTTCACCGTCGTGTACGCCCCCAAGGAGGGACCCATGCGAGCTGACCTCGAAGCGCTGGGCCTCAAGGTAGAAATCATGGACGTGGCAGCACCAGACTTCCTTCCCAGCCTGCAGCAGCGCCTGCAAGACGAGGGCATCGGCATGGTCTTCGCCAACACCATCATGAGGTGCGACGTCGTCAACCTCGCTCACAAGATGGGACTCCCGACCGTGTGGGTGATCCTTGAGGTGTGGCCGCAAGACCAGCTCGAGCACTACGCGAAGGAGGTGTTCATGATGAAGTCTCTGAGCGCTGACATGATCAGGAGGCGTTTGCCAACTGTGGCTGTGTCGTCTTCCCTTCCAACGTTCAGAAAGACATCTACAAGGGCCTCTACAAGGAGGACGCCGCATGCACGGTCTACAACGGGATCCCCCTGAAGAAGCTCGATGACTTCATGAAGTCCAATGAAAGAGATGCTGTCCGGGCTCAGCTCGGGTATGGCCCCGACGACTTCGTCGTCCTCCATCTCGGCACCATCTGCAACCGCAAGGGACAGCTCTACACAGTCAAGGCCTGCTCTCGGCTCGTCAACGAGATGGGCTGCAAGGACCTCAAGTGCCTTATGGTCGGGGCGCGGTACATACGCGACCACGAGATCGAGTACATCGAGCAGCTCAAGAAGGAAGCCAAGGCCAACGACATGTCCTACGCTCGATGGGAAGACACCGACGAGGACCAGCGGGGTCAAGCCAGGCTGACCGTCATGGACATCCAGGCGGACGTGACTCGATACTACATGGCAGCAGACGTGGTGCTGGTGCCTTCGCTCAACGAGGTGCTTCCTCTTGTCATCGGCGAAGCCATGGCCTTCAACAAGCCCGTGGTCTGCAGCGCCATCGACGGCATCCCCGAGGCCGTGGATCATCAAGTGGACGGCCTGCTGGTGCCTCCAGCCGACGCCCAAGCTCTCAGCGACGCCATCTACAAGCTCCATCAGAGTCCCGAGCTGCGGAACACCATCGGCAAGGCCGGCCGCGACCGCGTGCTGCGGCAGTTCTCCTACGACGTGATGGCGTCCAACTACGACAAGATCATGAACAAGCTCATCAGCAACACCCCGAGCCTCAGAGGCTCCTCTGCCCCGACCCACTCGAGACAGGCCCGGGACCACCGGCATGGCGTCAGGCTTGCTCGTCAAGCTGCTGCAGCCTAAGACTAGCCTAGTAGCCTTACTAGCTGGCGGCAGCCCGTCAGTTTAGTCCAGCTGAAGGGATGTATGACTAGTGTACAATAAATGTGTGAAATACAAGAATTTGTGCGGCTTGTCTACTGAGTAAACACCGTATCGGATCACTGAGTTGATTCCGAGCCTCAGCCGCGACGAATCACTGATCATGGCATCTTTCGTGACTCAAAGTTAACTCCGTTACTATTCAAAATCCTCCGTATGTCAATTTCCCGAGAGTTTTATATCAGACAGTGAAAACGCGGCGCCCTGGCACGGTCGCGGCGTCACCGTGACTTCCAGGTTCTGAGTCACGCAAACTGTCAGGGCCGCCGGCCTGATGGAGCACATTGACTGGCCGCTCAAGTTCGAGCCAGACTTGAATTATTGACTCTGAGCGCATGGGCCATGATGTGCCACGGTGCCGCACCGAAACCCAAGCCTAGCACTGAAGACTAAGGGTCGTGCCTTGGTTTACTGGAGAGTTTGGCTAAATCGGCGCTATATGACTGGCACGGCTGGCCGGGCACCGGGCCGGGCATGCGATCCAACCGTCGTCTCCCCGAGTTTCCGAGTGAAATGTTGCGAACTTCCGAAGAAACTTCAGATGGTCACGAGTCCGAGCCTCGGACGCCGGGTCGGTGCGCTGACGCCGGCCGTCCGGCGCCCGGAGTCACAGTCGGAGCCCGGCCTGAGTCGGCTGCCGCCGCGCCCGGCGGCCCGCCGGAGTCGCCGGCCCGGGCCCGGTGACCGTTGCAATATTGTAACCGCGAAAGGGCACGTGCGGTCACCCATAGCATGCCGAGCAGCAAGCGGCAAAAGCTCATCTCCTTGACCAAGGTGAGGAGGGAGGGAGGGGACGAGAGAGATGCAGGCGATGGAAGGGAGGATCCTTCCCTCGGGAGAGAGTCGTGAAGGAGACGTGGGTTGGAGGGACTGAGCGAGGGGAAAGGGGGAGGAGACGGCTGGTAGAAGTGCGAGGGTCCAAAGGAAGTTCTTAGTGTGGGGTGCACCGTATGTGAAGTTGGTCTCGCGTTGACGATTCCATATCGTTGTCTCAGGTCAAAAAAGCCGGTAGAAAGCACAAAGAATCACTCGTTGAAACAATTCATGAATGCCTGGATAAGTATTCGCACGTTTATGCATTGTCGTTGGAAAACATGAGGACAAGCTTGTTGAAGGATCTCCGTCAGAAATTTGCAGAGGACCGGCAAGTTGCTTGTTGGTAAGCATCGCAATCAGTGAGAGTTTTGATCTTGCAGGTTTGTCATGGGGAAGCAGAATGTTATGGCGTTGGCATTGGGCAGAAGTCCGGAGGAGGTTTAACAGCAAATTGCCAAACGTAGCCCCTTGACATTTGAGGACAGGAAACCAAGGAGAATCTTCACCAAGTCACCCAAGTACTTTTTTCTACAATCACTTGCTCCTCGCCATGAGACGCTTCACTTTACTGACCTGTACCACTCCCAGCATCTGAATGGCACAACAGCATTATTCTTTAGCTCTCGTCCACAAACAGAAATCACAAGGTCACCGTCTGGCCCCATGTTGCTGTGCCCCTGACTCTCATGTTCACACAGCTTCTTTGACAAGTACCAAGAGAGTGACTTCGCCAAAGGTGGAGTGGAAGCGACGGAGGACTATGAGATCCAGGCTGGACCCCTCCCCTTCCAGCACACCATGGTCGAGCCCCTGAGAAAGCTTGGGCTGCCAGTTATGCTCAAGAATGGGACGGTGATGTGCGAGAAGGATCACACCGTGTGCAAGAAGGGAGTCGTCCTTACCCCTGAGCAGGCTCAAGTTCTTGTAAGTTGTTCTGGCTCTTTGCAATCCTGTCATGAACATTGAATCCGCAGAAATTGTTAGGGGAGAAGCAAGCAATCTTCAAACCCGAGCTGAAATGTGTATGGCATGATGGGACCTACGCAGCATTCGAGTGATACGGCAGCTGATTCTCGATGCTTTCTGATTCTACTCACAGTAGTAGGAATGTGTGATATATATAGTTAGAAATAACTTACACAAGTCAAGTGACTCGATCGTCCCATCCTTCCTCATCAACGCGTTGACATTTCTCAAGGTGCAGCAGAGAGACAAGTAAAAGAAAAAGAAGCTTTACTCGTATTTTCACTGGTCACATTTCTGTGCTCAACCCGGCAATTGGAACTTCGCTCCATCGCGGAGAGCGATCCAATAGTAGTAGAAGAAGTCTGCATACAGCAAAGTCTGGACCACTCCAGACACCCACACCAACGGCTGCAGAAAAGCTTGTGTCAAGGACAAGCAGGAAACAAGCCCATTTAGGCTGGCCAAGATGGGGAACAGGCTTTTAGTGTGTGTAAAAGCAAGAGCCGGGAAAGTTGAGAAGAATAGAGCAGAAGAGCAGAAGAGCAGAAGAGCAGCGAAGACAGCCAGAAAGAGAAACAGTGTAGCAGGGAGAAGGTGGCACATGAGGATGTAGATAGGAAAAGAAGCAGAGAGAGAGGAGGGAAGAGCTATGGAGGGAGGAACTGTTCGGACCTGCCAGTAATGCTTTTCTGTGAAGTATCTGTAGATCCAGTTGATAATGTAGAGACCGCGATAAGCCCCGACGCAAAAGATGTAGAGGAGCGTGAAGGCTTCTCCCTCCTTCGTCTTCTGCAACATAAAGAGCTGGGGCAGGATCGCTACTGCCTCCAGATAGATGGAAAATGCCCAAAGAATCTGAGAGCTCGTCAGCTCAGCCATACCCAGTCTCGACCTACCTCGAACGCTTCAAATCCCTCGTTCCAGATGAGAGCGAGGAGGAAGCATGGGACTATGATGTACCCAAGCACTCCGTGAGGGGGAAGGTGCCCCATGAAACTTCCATCCCCGTGCAGCTTGTCATTGTCCATGTCATAAGAGGATCGGTATTTTGTAAGCTGCAAGCATGTGAGCAATGCTGCCGTAGCAGTCGCTAGAAGGCAAGGGGCTTTACCATCCAATAAACAATCGTTGCGGTGGCAGAAATGAAAAATATCTTCATCATGGTGTTGTAGAGTGAGACGAAGCTGAAGAACAAATCGAGATATCGGCAGCAGAAGACTATCAGGAACAAGATCTGTGACTTGAGAGACACTCCACGGCAGCTTCTCTGGCCTCTCATTCTGTACATGAGGACAAGAAAGCTGATCAGGTGGAGCATATCTCCGGAGAGTCGGAAGATATTCATGATTCCAAGAGTTCGATCCTTTCACTTCCTCAATTCTTCACCAAGTATATCAAGCCAAGGCCCTGCAAACCGACCTGTAGACCATGATTCAGTAACTTTACAACTCCATCGAAACATAATAATTCACAAAAGAAACTGGAGGGTCGGTAGGATGGGAATCGACACCAAGAAAAACGAGTAAAGTGTCATTCAATCGCTTTGAACAGAATACCAAGTAGTATTTTCATATATAATCATTCTCAGAGCACATAAAATCGCTCAAGCCTTGAGCTTCAGCTCAATCCGAGTTGGCATTCCACAGCAGATACTCTTTTCCTACTGCATCTTTCTTACAAACTAACTTCTTCCCTGTACCTGCATCGCAACTTTTACAGAATGACAAGTCAGTTCACGCAAAATTCTGCCTCTGACGTCATCTGCACGCTTTTTCTCCTTCCTGCCGCTGTTTCATCTGCCATGGAACTCTCTATCCATTTCACCGCCGCTGACTCATGTTCGTTATTGAACGTTACTTCCACGTACCCACCCCCACCCCTGGAGGTACACTCTCTGTTGGAACTGCACTGCCGCAACCGGGTCATATTTCGCCGAGTCGCCGCCGGCCGGGCCCAACTTAAAACCGCCGGCCGGACCTGACTGACACCCGGCGAGACAGAGTGGTACTTGTAGTTTTTAAATTTATGGACCTGTTGATAATAATAAAAGGATAATTGGAGGCAGTAGAATCATGAAACCGGCAGCGATATTCAGTACAAAAAATATTGAAAGGTGCCTAGCAATCTATGGTTTGTAACATATTTATCCTACACTTTAACAATATTTATACAGATTTGATACAGCCTAGAACAGAAACAGGGTACGGCTCTGCTTCCGATACAAAAGATAAAACATTTCTTGGTACATGAATGAATTAGTTAGAATCAAAGCAATTTGAATTGACTAATTTCAAATAACTACCATGTATTTAAACCAACACATGGAATCTAAATATTTTTAAGGTCCAAGACACTTATAAACCTTCGTTGTGCACCCACCACCCCTAGCTCGCTGTATATCGCACCCCTCATGGACTACCCTACCTACATTTTCTCGGAGCAGTTTATTCATCTTACTACGGGTGCCTTCGTCTGATTCAGTACCCCTACCCTGATCTCCATACCTCTATCAGCTACATTTCTAGGACCCCCACCCCCTCAACTTCGTGATAAATGTTACCCACCCCTACTGTCTATTGCAACAAACCCCCTGTGGCTTCGGAAAGTCCCTAAGTACCCACCCACCCCTTTTACTCCCGGATAAAAGTAAGTACCCCACCTGATAAACTCCCAAAACCCCACCCACCAAACCCCACCCCTCCTACTCTCCACCCCACAGCGTCCCTGCACATGGCAGCCTCGCATGCTCCGAAAGCTTAAAACATGCATGCTGCCATCCACCGTTTACTCCGAACCATCACCACCACCTCCTCCTCCCCCTTCTTACTTGGTTGATCCTGTGATGATGGGCTCATTCCCCTTTATCCTTGATGAATGCCGCTACCTCTCTCCTTTTCTTCGGTGTGTCTGACAGTCCGCTAGCCATGCTAGTTGCAGAGTACATGTTACGTTTCATTTTCGAAAGCAATTGATAACCATAGATGTGATGTCAAATAATGCTTGCTTCCTTTGTCATTCTGTGTGATCCATCACGACTTTGAAGAGAGTTTGCGCGATATCTACAACCATTGTAAGCGGCCGCCAAAATGTAGACAGCGGTGCAAATGCAAAGTTCGGAAGGAAGTGACCGATCTCTGTCACCTTGTTGTTGTTTTGATGATGATGGTGCTGATCATGGTGCTGATCATGATGATGATGATGATGATGGTGATGGTGATGATGATGATGATGATGATGATGATGATGATGATGATGATGATGATGATGATGATGATGATGATGATGATGATGATGATGATGATGATGAATTCGTCGAGATAATTTACTTTGGATGCGCCAACCTTTTCTTTATACAGAACGTAATTTGAGACCATCTTTTGCTCACTGTGTCTTCTCTGCAGGGCTGGTGAATCAGCTGGATCAGGAATGGATATCTGCCAAAAGCTTTGAATCGTGACGTCAACGACCGATTCTTGGATCCATCACGAATATGATTTCAAGTGGAGCATACAGCATGGCTGGAAGAATCATTCTTTCCATGCAACTCACAGCGCTTTTCGTGGTTCAAGTCTCCTCGTACCAGGGCTTGACCCCGCCTGTTAGCAACTCTTGGCGCTCTTCTCAGTTTCTCTCTCCCACCCTGTCGAAGTTCGCATGCAGGCGATCACTTCAAAGTGTACAGAAATCGCTCTTCCTCCGACGGGCCTCACCCTCTCTTGGTGTCACGATGATGGCGAAGAAGAAGTTGACTGAAGCGCAGCTCAGGGCACTCGAAGCTCTGCAGCAGTTCGAGAGCCAGCAGGCTGTAGCAGAAGCACCGCAGGAAGAAGTCAAGGCTGAGCCGGAGGCAAAGGCTAACCCTCCAGCAGGAGGTGGCAAGAAGAAAGGGAAGAAGATGACCCCGCAGCAGTTGAAGATGCTGGAGGCTGTTGAAGCCTTCGAAACCACTTCGTCGAGCGCAGAATCGTCTCAAGATGATGCACCATCTCTGAAAGAGGCATCGTCTGATGAGATAGAAGACACAGGTGCGGGTAAGAAGAAGAAGAAGAAGCTTTCCAAGTGGGAGCTAGAGCAATTGGAAAAATCTGGGGATACCTCAGTGAGCGAAGACAAGGCAGAAATTGCGCAAGCGAGCAAGGAGGTGAAAGAGGTTGTAGCTGATGTCAAGCCTTCCAAAACGAAGCCAGAGAGTGTGCCAGCAGTAAGTATGGAAGGGGATCTTGACTTCCTTGGTCTGGAAGATGGTGGTCGTCCGAAGACTTCAAAGAAAAAGGTAGGTTCAACATATCCCCGAGGCTCGGAACTGAACTCGCATGTGTAGGGCAAGAAGGGACAAGAAAAGAAAAATGAGATCGAAAGTGAGATGAACACAGAAGAGAGTTCCGAGACAGAGCAGGAAGCTGAGGTAGTAGCCCCGAAAGTGACCAAGCGTCCACCCCCGCGAGTTCGCATCGACTCAGTTGCTCAACCTGGCTATGTCAGCCTCCGAATGGAGAAAATCGCTCTGACCTTCAAGAATCAGGTTTATTGCTTCAATAAGACATGTGAAAGAGAATCTCACGCCTGCTCAGGACGTCCTCAAGGATTGCAGTTGGTCGGTACAGACAGGTGATCGAGTCGGATTGGTTGGGGCAAACGGTGGTGGCAAAACAACACAGCTTCGTGTGCTTTATGGAGAGCTTGAACCAGATTCAGGCGACATCGTCAAGTCATCTGCTGACCTTCGTCTTGCATTTTTGAGGCAGGAGTTCGTTGACGACCTGGTGCTGACCAGAACTTTGAAAGAAGAGTTGATGTCTGTTTTTGGAGAAGAGGCAAAGGTGCTTAGCGAAATCGAGGAGGCGGAAAACGAGCTCTCCCAGTGCAAGGATGATATGGAGAAGATGCAGACAATCCTCGACAGAATGCAGGAGCTGCAGAACAAAGCCGATTCGATGGGGGTGACGGGGCTTGATGCAAGAGTGGAAAGGATCATGAACTTGATGGGATTCTCTCCAGAAGAAGGAGACCAGCTTGTTGCTGCTTTCAGTGGCGGATGGAAGATGCGTATCGGTTTGGGAAAGATTCTTCTCACTGAGCCAAACATCCTCCTGCTCGATGAGCCGACAAATCATTTGGACCTTGAAAGCATTGAGTGGATGGAATCCTTCTTGATCAATCAGAACATTCCAATGGTCATTGTGAGTCACGATCGTGAGTTTTTGGACAGGGTCTGCACGAAGATCGTGGATTGCGAGCAAGGAGTCACGAATACGTACGATGGCAACTATTCCCGATTCTTGAAGTTGAAGAAGGAGAGAATGGAAGCATGGCAGAAGTCATACGACAATCAGATGAAGAAGGTGAAAGCAGAGAAAGACTGGATCAACAGGTTCAAAGTGGGTGCTCAGGCGTCTCAAGCTGCTTCGCGACAAGCCAAGCTTGAGAAGTGGATGGCGTCTGAAGAGTTCGTTGCCAAGCCCCTACCCCTGGCAAACCTTGGAAGTTTCGGTTTCCATCTGCTCCTAGAATGGGCAATGCCGAAGCTGTTGTCAACGTAAAGAACCTGGAGCATGGATATGAGATGCAAGGGAAAGAAATCCTCTTCAAGGATGTGGAATTCAACCTTGAGAAGGGAGACAGGGTGGCGTTGATCGGACCGAATGGTTGCGGGAAGTCAACGTTTCTGCGATTGATTGTAGGAAAGGAAGAGCCTCGATCTGGCGAGATCAAGCTTGGAGGTGGAATGAACCTGGCTGTGAACTACTACGAGCAGAATCAAGCTGATGTTCTGGATCCCGAGATGACGGTCCTTGAAGTGATCAAGGTGCGATAGTGATGGGAGGCAGAGTTGTTACGACAGCGCTCACTGACTCCTTGGTCATGTAGGAAGCCTCTGATGGTTCGGTGGAGTATGAAGAGATCAGGAAACTCTTGGGGCAGTTTTTGTTCAAGGGAGACACGGTCGAAAAGAAGATCGCTATGCTCTCAGGTGGAGAGAAAGCTCGCGTTGCCCTCTGCAGGATGATGCTTCGACCGGCCAACCTTCTTGTATGTCTCTGGATGAGAGTCGCAACCTTGAAGCCTCTCATGCGCCCGCAGGTGCTGGACGAGCCAACCAACCACTTGGACATTCCAGCCAAGGAGATGCTGGAAGAAGCGCTCAAGTTCTACGACGGCACCCTGCTGGTACCTCGGTCAACCACATCCTTTGTCTGTTCTGAGAGGGTTTGCCCATCAGGTCATCTCTCACGATCGATACTTCGTGAGTCAAGTCGCCAACATAATCGCGGCCTTTGAGGACAAGAAGCTTGTTCGTTACAACGGAGATTACAAGCACTACATGGACCAGAATGAGAAGTGGGCCAAACAGGTGCACCTTCGCTTGATTGTTCTACTTGTCCTTCCTCCCCTCTCCCCCTCCTGCTGCTCACTTCGCTTCTCGATGCTCCATGCCTTGTTCTTGACTCTTCGTTGCTCCTCTTCTATCAACTGATTCCCTCCTGGTCACTTGCTCTCCTTGTGAACCTCTCAACATGCTCTTATCCTTCCTTCATTGGTTCCCTCCTCTCAAAATGGAGCAGGTCGAGTCCAGGTATGTCGACGGCTTGGAAGGCATCCAAGAGCTCGTGCTGCCTGAGGTTGAGATTGACAAGCCCAAGGTTGGTGCCTGCCATGTCTGCAGCTTCCTTACTGATTCCGATCACGCAGAAGACCAAGAACTTCGGCGGCAGTGCGGTGACGAGTGGCAGAAAGGACAAGGGAGTTAAGGTGCTGCTGCTGACTTTCTTCGTCCATCCCTGACATCTTCCATTTCGCAGAATGCAAAGCGCATGCAATGAGGGGAGACGCGAGTCTCTTGACTGAAGACGCTGATTTCGGAGCTTTGTAGCAAGCGCAAGGATTACGGCGACCCCGCGTAGTTGAGAACTTAGAGCAAGTGGACGAGAACACGCGGATGATGGCAGATGATGAAGAGCGAGTAGATTTATGGAAGAATCTAACATGAATGCCTTGAAGATGTATGATGTAGACGTCATGCCGTCTGTCTTCGGGAATAAAGGTTGTCATGACGCCGAGTTAATCTCAATCCCAATGGAGTTCATGGGAATTGTCTATCACAACACTTCACACAAGTCTTCCTGTATGATCATGGGACGTGATGCACAAACCTTTGCCTTCATCTTCGGTGTCCCGCCATACTTCTTCACCTCCATCGTCGTCGTCACTGCCCTGCCCGTCGTCGTTCGCTCCCACGATACATTTTGCTGGGACAACCCCCACCCCCTAATATCCGATCACCACCCCCTAAAAGAGAGCTAAAATGGAGGTTGATCACGGGTAAAAATCAGGGAGGCCAAGGGGGTAGCATTCAGGGCGGTGGTGGGTGGTGGTGGCGGGAACGCGGGCAAACGCCACTGGGAGAATGGCGAAGACGAATGGAGCGACATTGAAGTGCCCGCAGGAGTACATAGAGGTGCTGAGAAAGGCTCTCATAGGTGAGATCATACTCATGCACCTTGATGGTTCCCTCTCCTGAGAGAGAAAGAGAGTTTCTCGAGGGGGTTTCTTGTTGCTTCCCTTGTACAGGCATTCTGGCTCTGACTTGCACGTTTTGCTCCCTCCTAGATGAAAGAGGACAGGACAAAGACCTGTCCAAGGACGTGCAGCCTTACTCCAAGTTCAACCAGAATGGGTTAAACTGCGAAATTCGGTTCTCCAAGGAGCTCGGGAGCCTTGAGACTTGGGCTATGATCATGACAACCAACAACATGACGAAGTTGTACGACGAGTCCAAGTGTGCTTGGTCAGATGACATCAAGTTCGACGAACTGGTCGATCACGGAGGGGCTGCCCGTTTCCTTGTGGTGTATGAACGAGACGCGAGGTCCAAGGATGCGAGGAACCCTGTGGGATTTGTCCATTTCAGGTTTACCCTCCAAGGTGAACCGGTCGGGGTGGAAGCAGGAGAGCCTGCTCTCTACGTTATGGACATTCAGCTGGAGGAATCTGTCCGGAGGAGGGGATTGGGGAAGCACCTCATGACAGTGATCGAGAACATTGCTCGTCAGCAGGTAATCTTGAACCCCACATGAGCTTCCTATCCTCAAGTCTATCGCAGGGAATGATGCACATCCTGTTCCCTGTGGTCAAGGAGGACAGACGAGCGAGATCCTTCGTTCTCGAGGGACTGAGTGGATATGTTGCAGAGCATCTCGGTGCTTGACTGTATGGGCTTCTGGCTTGCTTGCTGACCTTGTCATTTACAGAGATCTTGTCGTATGACGGAAAGAATCCTGGAGAGATCTTCGCGAGAGACCAATCTTTTCTCCTCTTCTCCAAGAGGCTACTGAGTCCCCGTTCGGAGCAAGCATCCAACGCCGCGGCATCAGCTGTTGAAGATCACTTGTCCGCTGCAAACACACCTCAGAAACCGGACAGGGAAAGGCCCTGCGGCCATGCAAACTGCTCTTGCTCCGACCATGCCCAGACATCAGGCGCCTCCTCCGAAGCTGCTGGGGGCGAAACTCTGTCCTCCGCCTTCCAGTTTGTTCTTGATATGTCTCGCTCGATTACAAATCGACTTCGTCGACCCGGGGGAATGGCAGAGGCACTGAAAAACCTGTAAGTTGTCTGGATGCAAAAGAGATTTCAACAATGACACATTCACAGGAAATAAACTAGTTCTGAGGAGCTACAAAGAAACAAGTTGGAAAAGCTTTCTCGGTCAGTCTCGTTCAAGACGACAAGGTCGACAGACACGTCTTGCATGTAGCATTCCTTGTAATTCCAGATTAAGCCATCATTCATCCAAGAGCAGTTCTATTCCTTTATTACAACATGAGTTCATCTCGATGATGGTGCTGTAGCTGTTTCCACTAGCTTGTCACCCATCGTGTCCACCAGCAAATTGGCCCGCGGCCTCTGCATCGCAGCCGGTGCCGAGGTCAGCGGGACCTTCTTATCGATCAGCGCCTGCCATCTCAATCAGAGGCACGAGGTGAAGATATAAGCGTCAGCACACCAGGTCGATTGAATGTACTCCTCCTTGAAGGGGACGAGCCTGTTGTGACAATATCAGCGTTGAGAAACACTACCATCCCTCCACACCTTCGCCGCTACAAGATTAAGTGACGTTTGAGAACTCACACCCCCGTTGGACGATGGCTTTGCAACCATCTTATCGTCCAAGTCAAAGCTCCCAAACTCAGAACTATCCAACATCTTTCTTATTTTCTCAACCGTTTCCTGTTCTCAGGGAGCGAATCAGAACTTATGGCGATCAAACTCTCGAGGTCAGGCACCGGTGATTGTTTCAGGATAGAAAGCTGAAGCTGACGAATTGCGAGCATCTGGAGCGCTATGCTCGGTTGTGCTGGCTTGCTAAACCCATTGGCGCTTGCGGCTGCCACAAGCGCTAAGACTGGCAATAAAGTCTCACTCACAACTTGACAACGTAAGGGGGGTACCAATCAGCGCGAAGGCTACCAACCCTGATGCTAATATGACTCTCCCCTTTTTGTCCTCCCGCGACGATGGAGTTTGGCTCCCGTAGCTGTTGATCAATCTCAGCATACCATTTCGTTTGGAGTTGAGGATTCAACACAAGGGGAAGGGAAGAAATTATTGGACTTCGACAGCAGATCAACAAACATCATAGATTCAACGAAGGGAAGAGTTCAAAAACAGTGTGACATGTTCCTCCTCCGCCTCCTTCTCCTCTCATACTTCTTCTCGTCTGTCCCCTCCGCCAAAGCCATCGACCCGCCGGAATTAGCAATTCCATCAGTTAGAATCCGTTACACTTTACTTCAAAAAGCAGTCCTCGTACTGATTTTTAACTTAACTTTGAGTAAAGACTACTGATCACCACGGCCCGATCGGTTTCTCCGAAGGCCCGTCACGCATTTTAAAATTAAAAATACAACAACAACATTTTACACTTTTAAAAAATAAAATGACCTCATTCACCAATGCCGACAAGCAAGAAGACGGTGGATGGACACTGACTGGTGGGGGAGAAGAGCGACGAGATAGCGCGAGGAAGGGACACAGGCTGAGTAAGATGATAGGAACCAGCAGGGACGAGCTTGAAAGCAGCAACAGACAAATGTGCCGGGGGGTTCGTTGAAAGAATGATGCGAGTATTGAAGAAGGAGAAAGCTAATGTTGACATCAAGCAAGGGATGTGTTTAAGCAAACATGTAGGATGGATGCGAGAAGAGATGCTTGTATGTTGTGGAGGTTATTTGAATATTGAAAGAAGGTCACTGAGAGATACTGCAAAGGTTAGATACGGATAAACTGATTGCGGTTGAAAGATGGATAGCTTACTCGCGAATTGGCATGTTCCCTATCAAGAACAAGTTTAATTGATAGATAGATAGATATATCTCTTTTCCTAATGATATAGTCTGTGTGCTTGCACAGCAATGAGAAATGCTGCATTGACTTCAGTTGGATTAAATGTATAGCTGGTCGCCCTGAACGTTTTTGTTTAGTCGAAATCTCCTGATGGAGGGAGATACGGCAGACAAGAAGCAAGATCCGCTGCCCTCCGAAGGTGCCATGGCGATTTTAATGCGGAGAGACGAGGGAATAGCTTGTTCACGATGCCGAAAGCACAAGATCAAGTGCAGCAAGATGAAACCCTGCTGCACTTGCAGCAGGATGGGGCTTGAGGATCAGTGTGACGCCATCTTCGGGGTTTCAGCGTGTTGGCTGTGCAGGCGGTCGAAGATCAAGTGTGACAAGAAGCGACCGTGCGGGACTTGCATGAAGAAGGGCAGGTCTAAGGAATGCCTGTCTTCCGATCATGAGACGGGGCCTATGGAGGAGGATGCCGTCTCTGTAAAGCAGGAGGACGCCGGGACGGTGAGGCCTCGAATAGAGACTCCCAACCGCCCTTGGCCCTTGCGGCTTGAGATGGAGTTTGGGACAGTCCCTCCTCGGATGCTGGAGCCGGACGAGAAGGATGGGGGGTTGATCTCCCCGCTCATTGTGAGGACTTCGCAGCTTGGCTACGACCACACATCGATCCTGTACATGTTCAACACGATGGGAGAGGACCTCTCTAACTCGATCAAGAACCTGATGACAAGTCTTGCAAACTACAGGCCGAACATGTTCAATCAGAAGACTAGCCCCCCATCATCATTGCTGATGGCCAGGTCGGAAAGCTGTGACGTCGGGAACGCAGCTGAAAACTCGTGGACTGTGTACTGGAAGGCCAATGGCTTAATACGGGAGAGGATGAAGGTAGGGAGCGGACTCGGACACATGCTCAAGAGAAACCCTGAGGAGATTCTGGCACGGGCAGCTCGGTGTGAGCAGGAGATTCCTTCCTCAGACGTCGAGTTCATGTGCATGATCCTAGACGACCTGTTGACGCCAGCTGATCCGCAGCTTCTGCGATATCAGCGGATCTGCAGGAGGAGCACAGATGGGAGGCTAGAGGAGTCCAGCTTGATCAGGTCGAGTTCGACAAGGCGCTACGACGACAACGGGCGTCTTGTCTCTTCGACACACACGTTGGAGATCTTGGAGCCAGAGGAATGGGACAGGATTCATGCGAACTCTAAGGACTTGTAAGTAGTCTCTCTATGTTGATGTACTGGCAAGATTTTATGCTTGATAATGCCAGCTGAGATTCAAGGCTGCATGCTAGATGCCTGAATCGTCGTGTTGGCAGGAAGATGTACCTGCAGCTGCGCCGTTTCTTGGGGGAGGAGACGAGCGGAGAGCAGATGCTGCTCTCGCACCGGCGAGATATCGTGAGACACCTTGCATGGCCGAGGACTCGCAGTCCGTCTGACTGTTTTGGCAGCTGTTTGACGAGCACTTTGCGACGTTGAACCAGTCAGCGGAAGGGAGAAACAAGTTGCGCAAGATCGCTGATTTCCTAAACCACAAACTTGAGCTCATTTTGGGCCCATCCCAGCCCTCAGCCGCGAGCCAACGCCAGGGAAGCCGCTGCCCCTGATGAGGCCCCCGCAGAGGACTCAGAGGCTGCGGGGTCTTCGCGTGCGCACCGTACTGCCCGGCTCACTGAGTGCCCGGATGGCTCCTTCGAGATCGGATGGTTTCTCGGGAAGCATTGCTGAGCTATGAAGATGAAGCAAGTTGCCACGTTTGTCACGATGTGTTTAGATCAACTTATTGATGTTTATGCCGCCATGATGCAGGACGGTTCACGGTTTGCTGTGAGTAATATAGTTCACGTTTGTTGCACTGAGTCCGACTCTCAAGACCGAGTTCCGGGCCGAACTTCGGAAGTTGTCCGCCGCCGGGACCGTTGTGAAGGTGCCCCGGGCCCCGATACCCCCGCCGGGCCGGGCCCCCGGGGCCGACGCCGTGACGGTGACTCAGTCTGAGTCGGACAAGTTGGCTGGCCCGGGCCCGGCCGGCGGCGGGCGGCCCTCATCACGCCTGGGCTATTTCACTCATGTTAGTATTTCACTACCACTGCTTTCATGAAACCTATCGGGTCACTTTCGGGATCCGCAATGGCAGCAGCGCTGCGGAGAGTCGAGGCTCCGCCGTCTGCCGCTCTGATGGCACTAAGGTGAACGTCCTCGTCCTCGTCCTCCTCGTCCTCTTCCTTCTCCTCCTTCTCCTCCTTCTCATCCTTTTCATCCCTCACCTATTCCATAAATTCATCTCTGGCGTCATGGTTATCCCCACACATCAGCCTCCTGACGAGTGCTCACTCAGGTTGGACTCGAGCCATCGAGGATCACATCGACGACCTCTGATTGCAGGGATCAAGTTTACGCAGAGCGGAGAGAGGTTTGCGTCCTTGTGCCTTCTACCTAGTTTCTCACTGTTTGTTCGCCAGGTGTATCATGTACGACAGCACAGGAAAAGGTCCCTGCTGCTGTTGCTTGCGCACCTTGTAACATCCCCGAGCAGTGTTTCGTCTCAATGTTGAGAAGAACGAGTGGACATACCTCCTGCATGCCGGCCCGAAGATTAAGAGCGTGAGTTTGTCCCATGAGAAGATCCCCAAGGTTGCGATATGTACAGGCGAGCAGGTTCAGGTCTTCTGCAGGTACTTGGCGGCGCCGTGAGGTGGGAGGCAATCCCTGACGACCTTGCAGTGAGACGGGGGAGTGTCTGTCGATGTTCAAGATAGCGCACGGAGGAGAGGGGAGAGAGGTCCTGTTCCTCTCCAACCACATGGAGATTCTGGTCTTCAGCCAGTCCTCCCTCCACCTCTTGTCAATCAGGACCAGGGCCGCGACCCAGCGGACGTTCAAGGTGGGAGGACAGAGGCTGAGCAGTATCCTTGCTATCCATCTCTTCCGCCACCTTCTCCTCGTCTGCACGGCTGAGGGACTGTACGCTTACTCCCCGACCAACCTCGAGCTGCCCCTCGCCGCCTGCCAGGGAGAGTTTGCGCTGAGCAGCAGCTGTGTCTCGTCAGGATTCTTCGCAGGGTCCCCGAGAGGCTCGAGAGCCATCCAGGTCTGGAGGGTCAACGGGAGCGGGGAGGAGGGAGCAGCCATGGAGAGGCAGCCCAACGTCTACCTCCCAAGTCCTGTCGACAGCCTGCAGGGCATCCAGGGTTCAGCGAGGTGTCCTAGGAGCCATCCCTTGCATGACTCGATCGTCGTGTGGTCCGCTGACAGAGCGCTCCAGTTCGTCTCCCTCCCCACAGGAACGATGATCCTGGTGGTCGACCTGGCCTGCTCTTCCTTGACGTGCCTCGTTGCTCATTGGAGGACCTTCGCCGCCTTGGACAAGGAGGGAGCGGTCAGCTTCTTCGACCTCCCTGGGCTGAGGAGGATGTACTGCGCGGGAGCTGGGATGGGATCGAGGGATGACAGTGAGAGGAGGAGCCGGGAGGCTGCGCTGACAGGTCAGCACGGCCATGCCGCAGCGAAGCGACGGAGACATGGGGGAGGAGAAGATGAGGAGGAGCGAGGGGAGTGCAGTTGGTGTGCTATCAGTAACGACGGGGGCCAGCTGGAGGGGGGCGAGTGGAAGGCGAAGAGGAAGGAGCTACAAGGGGTATTGGCGAGGTGTAAAGAGTTCCCGTCGGAGAGGAGAAGGAAGGTTTGGAGCTTCCTGCTACAGCTTCCTGGGTCGAGGAGGCAGCAGCAGCTCCTACTCAAGCAGGACGCTGTCCGGATGGCCCAAATCACTTGGAAGGAGCAGGACAGCGAAGACCGAGACCTCTCTTCCCCCCTGTCCCAGCGAGCATGGAAGGTCTACAACGGCGTCTCGTGCTGGTGCAAGCTGTTCGCGTTCGTCCCCGAGGTCATCCTGCTGGTACGTTCCTTCTGCAGAATCTTCAAGGACGATGGTTTCGCTCTCGAGCTTGTGATCTTCTTCCTCCTCAACCGAGGAGGCGACTGGTTTCGCCAGTGGCCCCTCCTCCCCTCCTACGACCTCCAGTGCGTGCTGAGGCTCCTGGAGCGCTCGGACCCCTTCCTATGGACGAGGCTCAAGACGTATGGGGAGCAGGTGGCGACTCTGACTTGGAGGATGCTCTGCACCGCCTGCTGCGATCACATGACGAGCTCGCAGTGGGGGCTGGTGTTAGACCATGTCCTCTCCCGCAGACATTTCTTCCTCCACTGTCTGGTGGTGGCCGTGTACCAGGGCTTCCGCTCCCTCCTGTCAGCGACCGTTGACTTCCATCTAGTGGAGGGCATGCGGAGGTTCAAGGTCGGCAGCGTCGAGCAGCTGCTGGAGGACGCGATGAAGGTGGAGAGGCTGTGTGAGGGACTGGACGACGTCCTCTTGGATGAGCTGAAGGCGAGGGAGGAGGAGAGGGAGGAGGAGATACTCGGGTCTCACCTGTACCCTCCCTTCACCAACTTCTCTCAGTCTGCTGTCGACTACCGCGAGCAGCATGTAGGGTACCTGCAAGATGGGAAGGAAATCATGCGGAGGCTGCAGGAGAGGGAGGAGGAGGAGGAGAGGAGGCAGCGCAAGATGGTCCAGCAGATGTGCCGTGCGATGGAGACGAGCAGAGACGAGCATGAGAGGAGGATAAGACAGTACGAGGCGGCGATCGACGACCTGTCGTCAGACATCAAGAGGACCCAACGGCAGAGCTCGGAGCTGATGTGGAAGCGCCTGCACAACGCCAAGAGATCGGCTGAACTTTTGGATCGTCAGCGCCTGCAGCAGGAGAAAGCAAAGGAGCGGATGGATCAGATCGCGCGAGGGTGGGAGGACATTGCTGCCCTCGATCAGGAGGGGATGAAAAGGAGGGAGGGGCAGAGAGATCTGGAGCGAAAGACTGTGGAGGTCAACATGAAGCAGCAGGAGAGGCTAGAGGAGGAGCTGGCGAGGAGCGCGAGGATAGAGATTCATGTTGAGAGAGAAGCGAGGAGGCAAGTGAGAGAGCTGAAGAAGATCAACTTTGATAGCAGAAGTCACGTTGAGCATCTTCAAGATCGGAACACTGAGGAGAGCGCAAGGCGATCTGATATGTTCCAGCTCATGAACGCTGTCGCTGATGTCACCAGAGAGATGCAAAGGAGGAAGGAAGACGTCGACGATCTAGTTCATACAGAGAGCGAGGAGACTCTGAACCGTATGAGGCAAGTGTTCCGTCAGATCAAGGCATCCTACCACAAGGCCAGACAGCGAGACCTGCTACCGCACGAGGCGCCTCCTCGCCGCCTCCGACACGAAGAGTTCGCGTCTTCCCTTCCTCCAGATCGCCCAGGAGGCAGAAGACGAGACCGACGGCTTGTGGGGGAGGAGGCCGGCAAGTTCAAGTCAGACGGCAGGCAGGAGGAGGCGGCTGGAGGTGCTCGTGCATCGCAGCCTCATCAAGAGCAGGAGAAGGACTCGACATGTCCATCAAGATCGAGAGTCAACGGCGAGCAGGGAGCGGGAGCTTCTGCTCGGTTGGCAGCGTCACATGAAGAGCATGCTGGACGCCTCCTGGGCAAGAATCCTCCCGGTATGACTCTTGTGCTCCTTGTAGTCATGCTCTTGAATGTTTGGCAGCTAGAAGGCCAGATAGCGTCATGGAGGAAGAGGATGTGTACCACTCGCACCAGACTAGACGGCACTCGCATCGAGCAGGAGCAGGAGCAGGAGGTTTGCTCGATTGTTTCTCCTCCGGACCAGACAAGAGAGGATCTGACGAGTTGCCGGCAGGAGGGGCGAAGCAACAATCAGGACAGCAAGGGTACACCTCCTCTCCTCAGCTCTTATTCTTCGTTGTCCCGCCTCCTCTCCCTCAATTTTCAAGATCTCCACACTTTGTCCTTCATCCACCGCATGTCTTCCTGGCAGATAGTGTCTCTTTTTCCTCTCATCCTCTCCCTCCTTCCCTCCCTCCCTCCCTCCCTCCCTCCCTCCCTCCCTCCCTCCCTCCCTCGCATCCCCCTCCACTTGTCTCTCACGCTTCCAAGGTATTGGCAGATGCGCGCAGCTCTGGCAGGAGTCAACCTGAAGCTCGACTTCCCCGCGCGCGACATGGTCGACAGGTCATGTGAGTCCTCAGGCGAGAAGTTGCTAGAGGACTGGACGATGTCATCCAGCAAGACGCTGCTGACAAGTGGAGGTAAGGGAGGCTCAGTCACGTGCTCCTTGCTTCAGACTGATCACTTGCTGGAGATCTGCTGGAGGGCAGCTCGTTTGTTTCCTCCTCCATCGGTAGCGTGTTGCTCTACAGCTTCTCCTCTCACAAGCAGTCACAGGGCCCGTGGACTCTGAGGGAATGCGCTGCCGCGACGTGAGCATGGCATGACTGGCAGGACGATCGTTGTGACCTTCACTCCAGGAGCAGCAGGACTGCGGCATCGACGTGGTCAAGTTCGAGGACAGTCAGAGGAGCTTCTTGTAGCGCTAGTGACCCTCCTGGGTCTTCGCAAGACGCGGGGGGGGGGTGACAGGAAGAAAACAGGTGAGAGCTGATTTGGAGGTTATATTCCAGATTACACCGCGCTCCCTAGAGAGGAGGAAAGGCTCAAGAGCTATAAAAAGTACACAACTGACACACGACAACAGAGATCAAGCATGGCTTCAACCGGTAGAGGCACCGAGTATTGGCCAGGGCCAGGGCCATCAGATCGTGTCCTCGCGATGAAGCTTCACCGAGTTAAGGGAGGCCTTGATCAAGTCGTCGGCCGTACTCCCGATCTGCCTGTTCAGCTGCGTGCTCGAGTCAGCCGACTAAATCGGACCAGAGGAAGGGAAAGGGGAGCCTCCACTAGGACTGCTGAAGGGAAGGGGGGGGGCGGGGGAATGGGGGGATGTTGGACCAACCTTGGCAGTCTCTTTCGACTGGTTGAAGCTTTCTTTCCGAGGATCGTACAAGGAGGCATGAATACCTGGACATTCAACTCTCACTCTACTTCATTGCGAGAGTCTGATCGCTCTTACCGATGGGCTCAACCACATATTGGTTCGAGTGCTCCGAGGAGGCGGACGAGATCGTGTTGGTTCTTGAGGACAAGCGGTGCGCTACCTTGAAGCTTTCGTGCAGGCAGTTCTTGAGGCTCCTCATGTCTCTGTGAGCAGCATGGAAGTCATTCTTGGGACTGTCTTGGCTCACTTGGACGGCATTGTTGTCGAGACCTGTAGACGGGGTCAGGTACCATCGCACAGCTGAATTCGAAGACCTTTGCTCGACGTGGAGCTGCTCGAAGATGACTTAGTGTCCGACGAGGGCTTCTTGGAGGGTTTGGAGGACCTGCTCACTGACTCGGTGCGAGATAATCTCCTCTGGCTGCTACTGCTGTCCGCCGACTGGGATCTAAGGAACACCTGGCTCGACGGTGTCACCTACTCGGTCATGCAGTAGACACAATGACAATTATACCTCCAAGGATCGTTCTTTGTCTAAGAGGAGCTTCTCAAAGCGATCTGCGCGCTCTTTCTGCACTTCGACCTCCTTCTTGATGTCTCCATCACCACCCAGGTTGATCTTCAGTGCATCATTGATGAATCCGAAGAATTCGTCGATCACGTTGGGCATGGGATCCAAGGGCTCAGACAAGGAATAGCTTTGAACTTGAGAGATGGAGCAAGACCGTCCTGAAGGGGAGGGAGGAATGGGTGGAGAGAGGGAGGGAGGATGGGAGGGAGGGAGGGAGGGAGGGAGGGAGGGAGGGAGGGACAAAAATTGCACGAAGAGGGGACTTGGATCAGAGTTGAGGTTTCAGGTACCAAGCGCTTCTTCTCATTGAGGGGGTGGGGGTGATGGAATAATGATCATGGGTCAGCGCTAGGGGGTAGTTTTACCTGTTTGGACCCTACCCTGTCTTTCATGCAGGCCAATTACACTTAAATTGAGTACCCCCCCCCCTAGACCTCGCGCAACTTCTGTACTCAACCCACCACCCTACCTTCCCCACAAGCAGTCAAAGTTCAGCCACCCCTCCCAATACCCAAATATCACCCCACCCTTTGACCATTTTTTCAGTCACACCATTTCCTCTTTGTCTCTTGCCCGACTTGCGCGCCGCGCTCAACTCAACTTATGTACCCCCACCCCACCCCTTTGTCAACTTTCTTCGACCTTGTCAAGACCCCCCCATCAAAATGTCAACGAGGGGGTCCTATGGTGGATCTTGAGTCAGTGAGTCCTGCCGGTACCCGTACGGTCCGACGTGACGTGACATGTCCGGTCCCTGGCCCCTGGGGCCGACTCGGTTGAGTTCCCTATTGTGAGTACCGGTGGTAGATAGTGGGAATCTGCTAGGAAGTGGGGGTACTATCAACTTGAGGGGTGCCACCGCGGAGCCTCGGGAACGTACACCACAAAGGTACCCCCTCCTTTCATATGATTTTCACTAGCAAGAAGGGGGTACGAGGAAAGATATAAGTCAATTGTTACATTTTAAACTTTTCGCTGTCTTTGAAGAGTCTCTTCTCGCCGTATCTTCCCTCTCCTCATTGTCCTGGTACTGATTTTTAACTTAACTTTAACCAAAACTTGTCAAGCCTCCTCCACTTCATCGTCGTCTTTACTCAAAGTTAAGTTAAAAAGATCGTCATGGCGGCGCGCGGCAATCGCCGCCGGATACCGGCGCCGTTCGGCGGGGGGGCCGGGCCGGCCCGACAGCTGAGCGGCCCGGATGATCCCGGAGTCCGCATCATACTGATGATCGGCCGGTCCGACTCGGCGACGGTCCCCAGTCACTGAGTGCGCGCCCCCCCGGGATCACTGAGAATAGAACCGTGGGCCGGTCGGTCGCCTTTGGCACTGCAGTTGCCAGGATCGTACCGTACGGTACTGTATGATAATTATTTATCCATCAAAAATACCGTACATGACTGAGTGAGATCGGACTCGTGTGGCGAGGCCCTGAGGCTCAACGTCCCACCCGTCGGCGGCGGCGGGCCGGGGGGCCAGTAGCCTGTGAGCGTTCGGGTTGAAGTTCTGGGACCGTCTGGCGGGGAGGCACCAGCCTGCCGCAGTCCGTCGGCCGCTCACTGCTCGGCTGGCGGCGCTCAGTTCCGAAGCCTTCACAACTGCACATCGCGGAGCATGCTGGCATCAAGATGAGGAAGGTTGCTGTTACTGAAAGCACTCTTAGTCAGCCAGCTCAAATGAATGGCGTCAGTGCGAAAGAGATCGCTGAACAGGAACAAGAAACTTGAAAGAAGGAGAAAAGGAGAGAAGGAGAGAAGGAGAGAAGGAGAGAAGGAGGGAAGGAGAGAAGGAGAGAAGGAGAGAAGGAAAGAAAAGAGCACTGCCAACAAGCTTGCCACACCTGAATATTCCAGACCCGAATTCGAAGCCTTCAACCATAAAAATTTAGAAGGAACATTCAAGTCATCAAGCCGCTCACCAGCCATGGATCCTGCGCCCAAACGCGGAAAGATTCGACATTGCCAGGAGTAGAAGACTGAGAAATTGTATGCGGCGGACCTGGGTCATCGTAAGCAGAGTCTATCCCTCACCCGTGATCTTCACTCATTCGCACCCGACTCGGTTTGGAACAGGAGCGGAGCAGACGATCAGGTTGTAGTTCGGCTCGTCCAAGACCATGTGCAATCTTCTCATCGTTCTGTGCAGCCGACACGAGTCAGGTCCCAGCCCCACCTGGCAGCAGACCGAGACCTGTGCAAGATCGCAACGAAAGATTTCCTCTCTTCCTCGGACATAGCATGGAAGTACGCCTGATGCTGTGCGAGGCTCTGACCGACAAAAAGGAAGTCAATCAACCGACTGACCTTGAGGGGAAGGATCCACGTCTCGAACGGGCAGATCGCAGCGAAAGGCACGAACGCCATGAAGTGCTCGTTCCTTTCGATCACTCGCTCCCCAGCCTCCAGCTCTTCCTCAGCCCTGCACGGTGAAAGCAAGAGGAGACAAATCAGGCCGACAGTGCTGTCAAAGGCTGAGAGCTTACATCTGCACGAAGACAGACTTGCCATGCTTGGTGTAAAACTCCTCGCAAACCTTCATTTGAACTTCAACCTGCAGCGGGACGGTCGGCAGAGTACGGCGAGGAGGTTAGCAGAAGATCACCTGCCGGGGAATCACAGGTAGAGCAACGATCTGCGAGTGAGGATGCAGGAGAGAAGCCCCTGCCGTGCCTCCGTTGTTCTTGAACAGCATGACCTGCGAACCAAAACAGTCGGTGGAGAAGAGACGAAGAATCGGGAAAAGAAGAACTGCGATACATGCTTCACGAAGCGGTCTTTGTGCCTGTGACACGCATTGCAAGCAAGTTATCAGCAACAGTCACAATACAAGAACGCTCATTACAGATCTGCGCTGCGTTCCATCCACGCTCTCACCATGAAATCCAATGATTCACGATTCCCTGTTGCTATGATGTAGTTGTGCTGTGGGTTTTCGATGCACACTTCGTGATGCCCAACTGCCGGCATCTCATTGTTTGTTATTCTCCCGTCTGCAAAGATGTGATGATGGTTGTCTTTGGTCGCGTTGAGGCATGTGAGCGGAGTCACTGCTGGATATTTGTTCTGGATGACTCTGAGATCCCAGGCATTGGGATCGCGAAGAGATTTGTACTCTAAGATCGCCTTGGGCGTCATATGCTCGTTTCCCATGCAAAAAGGACAGGTGATCTCATAGGTTAGACAATCTTTCGCGTACTGCTTGGTAAGAAAGCTCACAGTCTGCTTTGGGCGATTGGCTCGAGCCATTGAATACACAACCCACTTGCGAAACAGAAGTAAGATGAGTAGAGAGCGCAGAAAGAATGTAACAAGAGGGAACAATAAGTACGAGTACGAGGACATCTCGTGAACACTTACATCTCCGGTCGCTGGGTTCTGCCGAAACATCTTGTCGGACAGCTGCTGAGTCTGGCTGGACGAGTCTTCGTCGGAGCAGAGGGACCTTGACGGGAAGGAGATTGCGTTCAAACATCTCCTGCTTCCTCTCGCACGAGCATTTCCGCGGCTTGACATCGCACATACTGCTCGATCTGCTGCTCTCCCGCACCATGATGGCTCTGCGCATCGCATCCGCCTTGCTAGCATTTTCCGCCCCTACAACAAAAGAACCCCACCCTCAGAGTTTTAATTCTGCCCCACCCCTACCCCCTCAAAAGTCCACCACTACCACCATCTCCAACGCAAGCACCCAGAGGTACACTATAGCTTTTCATTAGCTAGTTCAAGGCCCATTCTTCTCCTCTCCCTTGTATTGCTGCACGGCCTGGGATTCCACTCTCACCCCTACCCGTACGGTCACTACCCCAGCAACATGGCCGCCCCCATCACTTCAACTCGCCCCCCGACGCCATGCAGCAGGGGATGGAGCTGGCAGCGAGTACGGTGTGGGTGAGGGGGCAGCATCTGACGGGGAACGGCGTGATGCTCTCCAAGGTGACGTCATGGACGAGCGAGAGCAGAGAGCACATCGATAGCGACTGACGTGCTCGCAGAGCCGCATCATCACCTCACGGCAGATAGTCTTCACCTACCACGTGAGCACCGTCACTGCTTGCTTGCGTGCCATGGTCGATAGTTGTGATAGTAGTGATAGCGATGACAGTTGTGATAGTGATGATAGTTGTGATAGTTGTGATAGTTGTGATAGTTGTGATAGTTGTGATAGTGGTGGTGATGATTATTGGGTTGCAGGAGGCAACCTTGTCGGAGGTTGACTACTTGGACCAAGAAGAAGGCGTCGTGTTCACAACTGCCTGCGATCCATCCAGCTGCTTTCTTTCCAATCAGAGGCTGGACATGACTATAGTACGTGATTCTTTGTATCAAGTTCACTATTTGTCACTCAATCTGATATGTTACTCCCTTCGACAACAGGTTGGGGTGGATCCAGAGTTTTGTAACAGGTCAGCATGCATGTAATTGGGAGGAGTAATCTCTAACTTGGCCGGAAGATGCAAGCTGCAGCCTGTGACAGTGCACGATGGGCGATTAGCGCGGGGGAATGAAGTTGTAATGGTGAGCAAGTTGGGGGGTGCGATAGAAGAGGAGACCACCATCGCAACAAGGTGCTGGTCCTGCATGTTTGGCGCGAGGATGATTGTTCCTGCATTGCTGTAGGTTGGTGGTGGAGGAGGTGGGCGAGAGCGAAGTGTTCCTTTCTCCAGTCGATGACCTGACAAGTGGAGTGCTTGGAAGTCCGATCTTCAAGGTTGAAAAGCGCATGCGTCACTGTTGCTTGATTGAGCATTTTTGACAGGACAAGAGCCTCGTTGCCATTGTAGTCAAGCTAAAGCAGGAAGAGGGCGGATTGAGGGCGCTGATGATTGAAACTGTCTTGGACAAGCTAAAGAAAGTTCGGAGCATGCTGCTTGATGATGCGGTCTTTATGAGTGACTCCTGCACAGAGACAACAGCTGGAGCATGCTCTTGGGGCAGATGGTAATTCTTCCTCGAATGGGATAGTCGAGCAAAGGGTGAGAACGAAGAAAATCTCCAAGCTAAAAAGGTGATGGAAGTTGGGATTAACGTGTTCTTTGATGCAGTTGGAGGGATCACACTGAAATGTTTCTTGTCCCAGGATGTTGGGAAAGGCTCAGTCAGAGGCGAACTTCGTAGGAATTGCTGCAGCAGGCGCCGTAGCTCTGACTGTTGTCTCTCTTGTTGTCGTTTTTCTCCGTTGGCGAAGATAAAAAGATCGGGCCGAACAGGCTAGTCACGAGTCGAATGAAAGCGGCCCGCCGCCGCGCCGACCGGGCCCGGCCTGTGCGCGGCAGACTGCCGGGGGCCGGCCTGATCCCCTGCCTGCCTTCGGAGCCCCGCCGGGCGCCGCCCGCCTGCCAGTGGGCGCCGGCGGCCCGGCCGGGCCGGGTGCCTGCCGGGCGCCTGAGCGGAGTTGTGGGGGGACGAGGTTTTCACATCTCGGCATGGCCGAGAGAAGGGACTGAAGACAAACAGGAACAGAGGCGAGAGGAGCGGAAGGAGGAGGAAGAGGAGAAGGAGAAGGAGGGAGAGGAGAAGGAAGCAGGAGAGGCAGAGTACAAGCTTCGGTCCTCTCATAGCGGGATCGATACACCCAGAGGGCGTGAAGGGTATGGGAGGTTGTAGCGAGATGAAACAGTGTAGTCCTTGTTGCTGAGGAGGGGGAAAGATCTTTGGAGGATAGGTGACTGTCTGGCAGCGAGAAAGAAGCAGAGGTGTCTTGACCATGGAGATCAGCTAAGGGGGCCACCTCAAGCTGAGGCAAGTCCGAGAGGCCAACCAAGGAGGGGAGTATAAGGGAGTAGAGCATCGAAATTAAGAGCACGGGGATGGTGTGTAGCGCCGACGAATCGGAGAGAGCCGAGCAGGACGAGCTGAGCAAAGATGTCCTCTTGATAGTGTTCAAACGGCTTCCTCTCGATGTCTTGCGCCATGTTCTCCTCGTTTGCCGACACTGGAGGGTTTCAGCCCTTGACCCGAGCCTTCCTGCATGGCGTGAGTGATGGGGCTTGATGGAGGAAGCAATCATCTAACATCATTGTCTTCACGCAGACACGTTGTCTCCTGAGACTTTCTGCATGCTCGTCCCTGAACACCATAACCATGCCATCCACAATGTCGAGCGAGCACGGCATAGTCACCTTGCGAGCAGGCCTCCTTGTGCAAAGAGCAGGTCAGAGAGGTGCACTATCAAACGGGAGGAACTGCTGGAGGCTTGCAGAAGATGTACAGAGCTGAGGGAGGCTGATCTGCGTACCGTGAGCCACCTCGACAACGAAGCCTTGATGCATGTCGCGAAGCACTGCTCTAGGCTGTCGCGTTTGAGGATACATGACGTGATGAGTTTGGGCAGCAAGATCACCAGCGTCGGCTTGATTCACCTCACCAGGATCTGCTCCAACCTGACTTTTCTAGACATCTCATACACAGTCTGCTCTGACAAGGCTCTCGAGTATATCGGCAACCTCCCTGAACTGCGATCGTTGCATATGCAGGTAGTTTCATCATGTCAAGTGGCAGGAAGGGCAGAGGAGAAGAGGGCGAGAGCGAGGATGTGATGGTGCAAGTGATGACTGCTAGCTGATGGCTCCTCAGGGCTGCTCGAGAATCAAAGGACAATCTCTGCCGTATCTCCTGTCCCAGTGCACCAAGTTGGAGGAGATCAACCTGTACAGAACGAGCGTCACCGCCTCCATTGCAGCAAAGCATCTGTCGAAAGCCATGAGGACGCGGCCTCTGCGGGTGAATATGCTGAATCCAGACGGTTGTCTTGAGATGTTCTTCCTCGTACTCCTCTGAGTCTGATGGTTTCCAGACCTTCCCAGTGCTGTGGATCTTTGGTCCTGCTGACTCTCTGCCGATTGTTCGTTGTGATGTGAGCTATCAGGTGTGGGATGTGCAGCAAGAGGTTGTACTCTCGCTTGCAGTCCTACGTGAGCAGCCGGCGCTTCATTGCGATCACGAGATGATGGGTTGAATGGCAGGTGACGATGCAAGACCCGACCAGCAAGGCCCTTTTTCATGTCTGTACCAACATCTCACCTGAGGTGAATGGGAGAGGTTGTTGATGATGGTGGGAGTAACAGCTTCTAGTGGATGAATGTTGTCATCTGCGGATTGGTTCCAATCAGGTGGTTTGTTGCTCTTGCCCTTGTCGGACGCTCGCTGATGCACGTTGAATCTAGATACAGTTGCATCAATCGCTGTCATGCTGCCTGTGGAGGTTTGATGATGTAAGCCTATCCCATCCCCCTCCTCTCTCACACCTCAGCTCGATCCTTTATCTTCCTCTCTCACCAACTCTCGCCTTCCCCTTGCTTCTCATCACACCTTCACTCTCAATTTCATGCCCTTTCCCCTGATCGTCACCATGCCCGGCAGCCACGGAGGAGGTGGCGGCAGCCACGGACAAGAGGACGAAGGCAGCTGCAGGTCGTCGTTTCGCTTCACTGTTGTGTGCGGACGACCACCACTCGGAGAGGTTCGTAAGATCTGAAGGTGAAGAGAGACTAAGGAGCAGGTGCAGGGACATCCATTTGCCATGATGACGAGCACAGTGAAGAGAGCGTAAGATAGGCAGTGCGTGACAACCTAGAATTTCTTTTCTTTTATTCAGTCGCAAGTGTAACGTTGCTCCTCACAAAACTCAATATCAACAAAATTCCCCATACATCACGAAGGGACTGGGCAAGAGGCACACCACAACAGAGGCTACATAAAGTGTTAAGAACAGACAAAAAACCAGCGAGCAGACAGGTGTCCACAACAAGTCTAAGACCGAAAAACTGCTGATGAGATTAACACGATGATCCGACGAGAATGATGAAGGAAAAATGGACAACATCTCTGCGCTCGTTCTGCCATAAGAATGTGCACGAAGAAAATTTCCAGTGAGCAGGTGCACACACAATCATCCCCTAAAGCGTGGCAATTCAAGACTGAGCCGAGGGGACGAATTGTGACTTGACCCTCTCGCTCAGTCCCTTGATCTCAGGATCGAATTCAAAGTTCTTTAGATCCTCCGTGAATGTCAGACTCCCTGCTCAACCAGTCAGTCTACTCCGCCCATACTGACAGAAACAGGAGAACATGCCTTGTTGGTCTGGCGAATACCCATATTTTACAATGACCGAAGACAAAATTTCCGTGGCTTTAGGGATGGCCATCATGAAGAACTTCGCGATGTCAGTCCCGCCTGCATCGATCTTGTAAACAGAAGTAGGGAACTCAGACTTGAATGCTCACATTCTCCCCGTATTCTCGCGAGCTCGGCAGCGCACTTGGGATCTTCGAAGGCGCCGACCGACTCTCTAGCTGCCACTGTGCACAGGAGTCAGCACGGTGTCAACATAATCAGCAAGCAATGTTGCTTACTTCTTGCTGTTTCGACGTTGTCAATCCCCATGATGTTGTAATGATCTTTTGTACTAACGAATGCCACCAGGCGCGAGCAAAAAAAGAGTAGACCGCTTGCTTTTCACAAATTTAAAGATGGAGCCCCTGCTCCTTTCACCTAGACATTCAAGATTAGCGGTTATGACACCAAAAATAAAATAATTGCATGATAAGGCGCGAGGGAAAGAAGAGTTCATCATCAGACTAAGCAAGTTTTCTATGAACTATCACCATAGCAGGTTCTCATATCTCACCCCAGGCACAATGTTCATCAACCTTGCTACGAACAAAATAGTATTGCGATAACCATTGCCGAAGTAATGCTTGCATTATGGCAAGGGACTGCTTCACCTCAGATCTTTGCTGTCTACACTCATTGAATGTATCTGAACCCAGAGCGCGACAGGCATCAAGCAAGCAGTCGATTCTTCTGCTAGCTTCATCACAATCTCAATACATGTGCATCCTCTTATCTCTCCAACGTCAGGGTGCCCACGGTCAATAACTCTCACTTCACATCACTGCCATCTTCTGACGAATCCTCCATATTCCATCGTCACGATCACGCACTCCGCCCCTTCCACAGGATAACCAACTTGAGGTTATGGCTAGCACCTACCTTGACCCCCACCCCCTTGTGTTTGCGAAGTCTCCATTTGTCATGACATACATGAAATACACTAATACTCTAATCGAAATATATCGGACCTTAGTGCACATGGTTTGAAATTCTTGACCCCTACCACATCCGACCCACGAGTGAGATAACCCAAGGTTGCTGAATAACCAATATTGGCTTATTAGCAGATATCCCTACAGACAAGGCGCGGGGACTGGCAAATGAGTGGGTGGTAGAACAATGATGGGGGGTACTCATGTAGGATGGTCTGTAGGATATTGCTTTCTGTCGTATATCGTATATGAAGTTGGTCCTAGGGGGTATGCACCATGTGTGAACAAGGGGGTACTCTAAGGAAAAGATTCAAAAGTGACGGTAGGGTAGTCATGTTGGTCCTGAGTCCTAGACCTCGGTTAGGAAGTAGTTCCTACCACATTTGGCTAGGGGGTGGGGTGCAAAAGTACCGGCTGCTTTCCCTTGTTTGCCATGGTCTTCGTAGGGTGGGTAGTCATGGAAGATTCTCTTGGGGAATAGAAATTCGAAAACAAAAATAGAGATTTAAATAAAGGGTCGAAAGAATTCTCTAGATTGCATAACCGTCAGTGTAACGATGTTCTAGATCTCAGCTACCTACGAGAGGGGGGCAAAAAGGGTCAGCAACAGAGCATTCTAGAAGAAACGGGTATGGGGGTCGCACCTGCTGACAAGGATGGCAGGATACCGAATGCGAGCTTTTAAGATTTTTCACCGGATAGCAGCCGGCCTGATTGCTCATTGGGGCTCATAACCTTCGATCCTTTTTGCTCCTGGAGGTGGTAGTCCGGTGCCGGGCCGTTCAGTACAAACCGGCCCGGGTGATTCCGGATGCCGGGCCCGCTGCCTCAGTGCAGGTGATGGGTTCTCAAGAGACCCGTCTGCTGGGGGCATGCATGGCGGAGGAGGAGGGTGAGATGGAGGCTGGAAGAGTGAGAGGAGGAGGAGGAGGAGGAGGAGGAGGAGGAAAGGCTTCAAGCTGGCTGATGTTCGTGAGCAAATCGCTGCTCGAGCAGGGAAAATCGGTCCTGCCCGTATGCCTGTTCCTCATGGGATTCCAGGTCATTGTGTTGGGGCAGGAGGTGAAGCAATACAAGGAGCTGCTCCTTGGTCTCTTGCTCGCTGTGGTGGGCCTTGCTCTCTTCACCTTCGGGCTTCTCAACGGCCTCATGCCTATGGGGGAGAGGATCGGGCTTCGCCTGCCCTCTATCCTCCCACTCTCCTCTGTGCTCTTCATCGCGGCAATCTTGGGAGTTGCCGTCACTCTCGCAGAACCAGCCCTGGGTGTCGTCAAGACGGCAGGATCATTAATCCAGCCTCAACATGCTCCGAACTTGCATGCTCTCCTGCACTCGAGGCAGGACCTCCTCGTCCTTGCCGTGGCTGCAGGGGTAGGACTCTCGTCCTCTCTTGGGATGCTGCGGATCCGGAGGAGCTGGAGCCTCAAGTGGATTGTGATCGTGCTGGTCTTGCTCACCATCTCTCTGTCCATGTACGTTTACTATCGCACGAGCAAGCATGACGTCATCGGCCTGGCATGGGACTTGGGCGCCGTCACAACAGGGCCAGTCACGGTAATGCAGGGAGAGGATGGGGGGGGGGGGGGGGGGGAAAGAAACCTCAATGAACATTACATCTCATAATTACTGGCTAAACCTTATCTTACCATGGAGGGGAGGGTACTGGAAGCCGGGGGGAGGGGGGTCCCCG